>NW_010972654.1:767367-769081 GCF_000737465.1 Haliaeetus leucocephalus
CGGCGAGGACTGGGGGGGGAACGGAGGGACCCAAGGCGGGGAAGACATGGAGAGGCAGCGGGAAAGCTCGGGAAAGGATGGCGTCCCAGGGGGCATCTCCGGTGAGGCTCGACCGTCTCAGATCCCTGGGGAGGGAGATGCTGCGTCAGCCCCCCCCCGCACCCTCGCAGCTCGCCCCAGCAGCGCTCCCACCTTCCCACCCTGTGCCCCCCCCAGCCCCGCAGTCACCTTGGGATGCCAGCGACTCCTCCGAGTCCACGTCGTGGTCCACTCCTGCAGGAGAGCGGAGATGCCGGGGCTGGGGGGGGCAGGCACCCGCATCCCCCCGCTAACGGGGCCCCCCCGGCTTTGGGGGGGGGGGGGCACCCCCAGCAAACGGGGCACCCCTGGCTAACGGGGCACCCCGGGGACTCTAACAACCCGCAGGGAACCAGGACCAGGCTTGGGATGGTCCCACATCCCCGGCTCGGGAGCCCCCCCATTGCAACCCTGGGCTGGGTGCTGGGCAGGGACCCCCAACCTCGGGGGCAGCACGGGGATGGGGGGGGACACACACAAAGCCCCAGGGCCTCACCCTCCTCCGACTCGTTGGACTGGGCTGGGACATCCACGACGGGACCTGCAGGAGGGCAGAGAGCACGGGGTCAGCGCCCAACGATGGGACGGGAGCTGGGGGACCCCCCCCAAATCCCCAGACCCCCACGCAGGGCAGAGCATCGTCACCCACCGCCCCGGGCTTCCCCGGCGAGGGTGTCCACGCCGAAGGAGCCGCTGTTGAGGGAGTCGAGGCTGGAGGAGTCGCTGCTGAGGGACTCGCGCGTCCCATCGTCCGTGGGCGACCGCTCCGCACCCTCGAAGCTGACGGAGGTCAGACCTGCGGGAGACGTGAGCACGGCCGGGCTGCGGGCACCGGGCAGGGGTCTGCACGGGCGAGTTGCGTCCCCCCACCCCGTGCGGCGCACGGGCCGGCGTACCCCCCGACGCACACCGGGCAGGGGTCCGCGCGTGCACCGCATGGTCCCTGCGCGCAGGGCGAGGGTCTGCGTATGCCGGGCAGGGTCAGGGCATGGGTTGCACGGTCCCTGCGCACGGGGCAGGGGGTCCGTGCCCATGTTGGAGGGTCCCTGTGCACAAGGCGGAGGCCTGGGCCTGCAGCACAGGGGTCTGTGCCTGTGTTGGAGGGTCCCTGCACATACGGGGCAGGGGTCTGTGCGTGCGCCACATGGTCTCTGTGCACAGGGCAGGGGTCTGTGCCCATGTTAGAGGGTCCCTGCGCACGGGGCAGGGGGTCCGTGCCCACGTTAGAGGGTCCCTGCGCACGGGGCAGGGGGTCCGTGCCTGCTGTGCCCTCTCGCCCTCTTGCCCAGCCGTACCTTTGCCCACGCGCTGTGCCGAGGTGGTGAGATCACCTGGGGGAGGAGAGGGGCGTCAGGAGGAGCTGGGGGGGGCAGAGACCCCCGGGGTCCCCCCCCCCCAGCCGTGCCCCAGCCGGGGGTCCGGCCAGCCCTCGCCCTCCGTGGACCCCGGACCCTCGCTGAGGGCTGCCACCCCGTCCAGCTCCCACGTCCCCGATCCGATGCTCACTCTCTCCGGAGGCCTCCAGCTTGGCCGGGCTGACGGGCTCTGGAAAAGATGGGCAGGGGGACGTGAGCCCCACGGCAGCCATGCTCTGCCCCCCCCTCCACTGCCAGCCCCCCCCCCCCCAGACCTTGGC
>NW_010972654.1:769091-769442 GCF_000737465.1 Haliaeetus leucocephalus
GTCCCAGCTCTTGGCTGGGTGACGCTGCGGGGGGGGGGCTATGTGGGGCAGGGTCCCCCCCACGGCACTGACCCAGCCTCGGCCCCCCTACCTGGTGTCTGTCCTTCTGCAGAAAGAGCCACGTCCAGGGTGCTCGCGGGCTCTGCGGGGACACGGGGGGGGGGGGCAGGCAGGGGCCAGGGGGCCACCGCTGCCCCCGGGGGATCGGGGACCAGGGTGGGGGTCCCCAGGAGACCCTGGGGGAACACAGCCCGAAGCCCCTCCCCTCAGCCAGATAGGGACCCCCACCACCACCACCAGCAGCACCCACTGGGACTCCTGCCCTGGGCACCCAGGGTGCCCCCAGCCCTC
>NW_010972654.1:769453-769776 GCF_000737465.1 Haliaeetus leucocephalus
AGCCCCCTCACCATCCGCCGTCGCGGCAGCCAGGACCAGGAGGACGACCATGGCCAGTGTCGGGGCCCTGCGGAGGAGACGCAGCTTTTGGGGGACCCCAAACCCCCATAGCACCCCTCACTGCTCCCGCTCCCCCCGCAGACCCCCGGCACCCTCCCCCCCGACCCACCAGCCCCTCCCTGGCTCCTCTGGGACCCTGCAGCCCCCCCCCATCGTCCCTGTCCCCACGCTGGCGTCACCCCAGCTCCGGGTGGGCAGGTTGGGGGGGACCCAACAGGAGGTGACCCCCCCACAGAGCATCCCGTGCCGCAGCCCCCGGCCTC
>NW_010972654.1:777882-781828 GCF_000737465.1 Haliaeetus leucocephalus
GGGTGTGAGTCTGCAAGGGCCGTGTCAGAGGGGGGCCTGCCCCACTGCCGGGGGGGGTCCCTGTGGGGCACCAGGCGTTGGGGTCCCGTTCGTGAGGGGTTCACCTGGGTGAGATGCGGGGCAGGGAGACCCCCCCCCCGTTTTGGGGGGGACATGGGGCTGTAGGGGCGAGGTGTGGGGCAGAAGATGCCACTGGCAGAGGTGCCCGGCACCGCGGGGTGGCCGCTGTCCTGCGCGGGTGACGCGGCGACCCACCGGTGTGTGTTGGTGCTGGGGGGCTGCGAGGAGGGACGGGCATCCGGCACCGCTGCCTGCGCCTGCCAGACTCCACGCGTGTCTTTTGGGTGGCACGTTGTCTGCCGATGCGGTGGGGTGCTGCCAGGAGAGGGGCTGGGGTGGGCGAGCGCGGTGCGGCCGGGCAGGGGTCAGCGCCATGGTTTACTTTTACCAGACTCTTGTGGTTTACTCTAAAAATTCTAGTCTAGTCTCCGACCAAGAGGCAGGGGGCCGGGGGGAGGTGGGGTGCAGCATCTCGCTTTTGGGGACCACTCGGGCCCTCCCCGGTGCAGTCGGTTGCCCACCCGTTAGCAAAACGCAGCCGTAATTGTCGGGGAGCACGGCTCTGCACCGACCGACCTGCGGTTTCTGCCGAACCTCTTCCCGCTCACCTGCGACGAGGGAGTGGAAAGAGTGGGAAATATCTAATGAACTTTGCTTATGCCCTTTGTTAACTGTGTAGACAAAAACAACGCAAAGCCTGCTCCTGTCCAAACTCTGAGAGTTTTTTCTTGTACTAATTAATCCGTCCTCTGTCTGGAGCTGTGTTGGGGTCCGGTCCCCAGCCCGGCAGCCCCTTAACGTTGAAGCCCCATCCTTGTGACTGCAGCGAAGTCCGCGTGCCGTACCAGGATCCCAAAGCCTTTTGTAAGCACCGATGATGAGTTTTTAAAGGAAAACGCCAGTCTCGGTGTGAAACCAGGTGCCGTCCCGCAGGGAGGGATCCCTGCCTGCCGAGGATCGCAGAGGAAGGAGAGCAAAGCCTTTTAAAGGCGGGTGATGCGGCGAAGCCGGTGCGAGGGAGACCACGGCACCCCAGCGCGGCGGTGTTTTCGGCGGCTCTCGGGTCATGCCGGGAGGTGCCCCGATGGGTGCCGCGCTGTGGGTCTGTGGTCTCACCGGTGTTCCCGGCTGGCCACAGGAGTTGCGGATGGGGCAGAAGGTGCCGTTGTCACAGCTTTTAGCTGATTCTTCCTCTGAAACCTCCCTGCTTATTCCGACCGCCTTGAAACTCACTGCGTGATGCAGAAATGTCTAAATTTAGGAACTCAACCCCTTGCCGCTTCCCCTCCTCCCCCAAGCCTGGAGTTGACCAAGCTTGCTCTCCCTCCGAGCCTTTCTCCTGGTGGCACCCAGTGTCCCCCGTGGCTCTTCGGAGAAGTCCTTCGGCAACGATGCCGAAACGCTGCGGGCAACTCGGCACGGCTCCCGCTCTTCGGGGACGGGAGGGTTTGTGTTGCCACAGCCGTCGCCGGACCTCGCTCCGCGGGGTGTGTGGAAGTGTGGTTAAAAACATGGCAGGGAAAGATGCGAGAGGCCAGGGCGAGGAGCTGGAGGTGAGTGAGGTCGGGGAGGAGGGATTTGGAGTTGCAGGAGAGGGGATAGGAGAGGGTTTGAAGTCAAAGGTCCAGGTCAAGACGTGGAAGGAGGGAGGGAGGGCGAGGAGGTAGAGGCCATCAGCCCCACGCCGGTTCCTGCCTGCCGGGATCTGGCATTTGAGCCCCTTTCCCCGCTCTCCCCAGGTGGAATGGGTTTGGGACCCGGCATCAACCATGCTGAGCTGGAGGAGGTGGGTGGGCACAGGGTTGTTGGGTTCGTGTCCAAAGAAGAGCAATGGAGCTGGTGAAGGGCCTGGAGCACAAGTCTTATGAGGAGCGGCTGAGGGAACTGGGGTTGTTTAGCCTGGAGAAAAGGAGGCTGAGGGGAGACCTTATGGCTCCCTACAAATATCTGAAAGGAGGTTGTAGTGAGGTGGGGGTCAGTCTCTTCTCCCAAGTAACAAGCGATAGGACAAGAGTAAATGGCCTCAAGTTGTGCCAGGGGAGGTTTAAATTGGATATTAGGAATAATTTCTTCACCAAAAGGGTTGCCAAGCATTGGAACAGGCTGCCCAGGGAAGGGGTTGAGTCACCATCCCTGAGGGTATTTAAAAGACACACAGAGGTGGCTCTTGGGGTCATGGTTTAGTGGTGGACTTGGCAGTGTTGGGTTCACGGTTGGACTCGATGACCTTAAAGGTCTTTTCCAACCTAAATCAGTCTGCAATCCTGCGGGAGGGGGGCACGGTTCCTTGTGAGCGATGGGATAGTGCCAGTATTTGGGTATGGAGTCAGCTGAGCCCACCCTATCCAGGCAAATGAGCCATTTCACCCTAAACCGTTGCCTTTCCAGACTGTTCGCTGCTGTGGGTTTGGATGTAACGAAGCAATCACAGTGATTTAAACGAATAAGTACATTATTGAGTGCCTGGCTCGAGAGGCTTCCCTGTTCGGAGGATGACTAAGGGCACGTCTGCCCCAGCAGGCAGGAGTGTTGGGTCCGTCTCTCCATGCACTGATGCCAGCACTGGGATTTCAGGCTGGAAATCTGAGCTGGCTGCAGTCAACTGGCTCAGCTGTGGAAACCATTTTGGGCCAAACCGCTCCCGGACCCGCATCCCGATCCAGCCAAACTGCTCCTGGACCTGCATCCTGATGCAGGTGGTGCTGCCTGGGGCCTCGGGTGAAGACGCAGGCAGTACCTGGGCAGGGCTCTCTGCCTGCGCTGCTTTGCCTGCACTTTCAGCGTAGATCCCTGGTTAGCGGCCAGAGCGAGGGGAGAGACGTGCCCTTCCTCAAAGTGATGGGGCCAGAGATGCGCTGGGAGGGACAAGGGCTCCGATGGGATTCAGCTTAAATCAGCTTTTTCTGGCTGTGGCATGCAAAATTTTGTCACCCAGAGACTGAAAGCTGCGGCCTGACAAAAGTTGTTTCCCTTGGTGTAGGGGACAAGGGGAGCGCAATGCCCTGTGAGCCAGGAGGGGACAGACCTGGGAGTCGGGTGGTCCCTTCTGGAGTTGAGCTGTTTTGTATTTTAGAATAATTGGGGCTGAAACAGGGCTCTAAAGCCACAGTGCTCGCTCGAGGCACGATGGTGGGGTGAGCAGGTGGATGGGAACCAGACAAGACGCTGCTTTTGTTCTGCTTTAGGGATGGGGACCTGCTTGTCCCCATGGGCCTGCTGACGGCATCAGATGGGGGGTCACCTAGCCCTGCATTTAGAGTAGAGTTTCCCTGGCCTGTTACCTGTCATCGGATGGGGCTGGTTGCTTCTCTCAAGACCCCAGAAGGACTGTGAGGGCTGAAGCTTTAAAAACGGGGAGTAGCTTGCGGGCAGGTCGGGTGAGCCCCTTGCAGAGGTGGCTGGAGGTGGTGAGCTCTTGTCGACTGCTGAGCTTCAGGAGAGGAAGGGTTACGGTCTTCTCCCACGTTGGGGTTTGAAATGGGGGTTTGAAATTTCCCAGCGAGGGCTTACCTGTACCCCGTACCCCTTACCCGTCATTCCCGAGTAGCTGGTGCCAAGGAGAGGCTTTGGCAGATTTTTAAAAAAGCTGTGGCCATTATAGAGGTCTGGTGATCCGGGTGCGATCCCTTTACGTGGGAGAAGAGGGACACTTCACGTGGCCTCACCGCAGCCGCTGGCGTGTCAGGCCAGTGCAGCAGCTGGGAACAGAAGGAAAAACTTCTAACCCCATGGGCTGGATTGACCTGGATCCTTAACTCTTGTGTTGAGTACGAGCCCTGTATCCCTTTGAAGAAAAACGCACTCCTCCATTTGCAGGTGACCCTCCCTCTCCCTAGCCGCAGGGCAGGAGCTTCCCTGCTCTTCCCTGCTCTTCCCTGCTCTTCCC
>NW_010972654.1:782058-783379 GCF_000737465.1 Haliaeetus leucocephalus
CATCGGGACCGGCACCGGGACCAGCATCAGGACCGGCACCCGAACCGGGCATCAGTACCGGCATCGGTACCGGCACTGCGGACCACCACCCAAACCAGGCATCGGGACCGGCACTGTAGCTCACTCAGCACCAGTATGAGAACAGGGCATTGGTACCAGCATCGGTACCGGCACTGCGGACCGGCACCAGCATCGGGACTGGCATCGGTACCGGCACCAGCATTGGTACCGGCACCAGCATTGGTACCGGCACTGTGGACCGGCACCAGTATCAGTACCCAAACCGGGCACCAGTACCAGCATTGGTACCAGCATTGGCACCAGCACTGCAGACCAGCATCAGTACCCAAACCAGGCATCGGTACCAGCATCAGCACCACCACTGCAGTCGGGCACCGGAACCGGTACCAGGCATCAGAATCAGCACTGGCATTGGCACCGGCATCGGCACTGGCACTGCAGACGGGCACCAGCATCGGTACCCGAACCGGGCATCACCACTGGCACAGGCACTGTGGCTGGGCACCGGCACCCGCACCAGAACTGGGCACTGGCACTGGGCACTAGTACTGGCACTACAGCTGGGCACCAGTACCAGGACCAGGCGTCGGTACCAGCATCAGCACCGGCACTGCAGACCAGCACCGGTGTTGGTACCGGCACCCAAACCGGGCATCGGTACTGGCACTGCAGTTGGGCACTGGAACCGGTACTGGGCACCAGAATCAGCACTGCGGCTGTGCACCAGCATCAGGCACTGGGCATCGGCACCATCCAGCCCGAGTCGTGCTGGGACCCCATTCCGCTGTGGGGACCCCCAAACCTGGACACACACACACCCCACACACACCGCTGCAGGGACCCCGAGCCACGGCCGGGACCCCCAGCACCACTTTGGGGACCCCCAGTCCCAGAGCCACAGCCAAGCCCCTCAGCCCCACTCTGGGGACCCCAGCCCCAGCACCATTCCATGGCACAGCTCCAGGGACCCCAAACCCGTAGCCTCAGCAGGAACCCCCAGCACAATTTTGGGGACCGCAGAGCCATGGCCAGGACCCCCAGTACCGCTTTGGGGACCCCCCAGACCCAGCACCACAGCTGGGTCCCACAGCACAGCTCTGGGGACCCCTGCACCCCGAACCCCAGCTGGGACCCTCCAGGGCCACTGGGCGTACTGGGGGTGCTGGGCACCCTGCACTGGGGTGCTGGGCACCCCTGGCCCCCCACACCAGCCCCGGCCCCCCCCAGCCCCTCACAGCAGCCCCAGACCCCCTGTCCCCAGGGTCCCCCTGGGCTGCCCCGGCCTCGGCTGCCGCGGGGG
>NW_010972654.1:783389-785084 GCF_000737465.1 Haliaeetus leucocephalus
CCAGACTCCCCCAAGCAGGCAGCACCCCTTTCCCGGGGGCACCCCGACCCACACAGCCTCCCGCAGCCCAGCTCGTGGGTTTGGGATGGAGCCGGGGGGTCCCGTCCCTGCCCCACTCCCCCCCCGCAGCCCGAACAAGGGGCCCTTTATGGCCGGGGCAGCTCAATGCCCCTTTGTTCCCCGGATTAAGGGGCTGCGGGACGGGGGGCGAGCGCCCGGCTCCGGTTGCAGGGGCCGCGTACGGTGCCGGGGGGGACGAGGGGTCCCGCCGGGGCCAGGGGCTCCCGGCCATTTCCCCATCCCACCGGGGTGCCGGTCGGCAGCGCCGCGCTGGCCACGGGAGTTGGGGTGCCGCCAGCCACGGTGGGCCACGTGGCCCCTCCGGCCCCGGCCCCTTTATTGGGGCACCCTGGTACGGCAGAGCCCCAGCTGCCGCCGGCACAATGCGCCTTTATGCCGGCTTTGTGCCGCCGCCGAGTGCCGGAACAATCCGGCCGTGTGGCCCACGTCCTGCCCGTCCGGCGTTGCCCGTCCCTGGCACCGGCCCCACGTCCCCGTGGGATGAGTTGCTCCGGATGGGGGGGTCTCTCCCGCACCCCCAAACCCGGCACCGGCGTCCTCGCCCCCAGTGAGCCGGCACAGCCCTGGTGAGCCGGTACAGCACCAGTGAGCCAATATGGTCCCAGTGGGCCGGTATGGTCCCGGTGAGCCGGCACAGTCCCCGTGAGCCGGCACAGTCCCCGTGAGTCGGCAAAACCCCAGTGAGCCAAAACATTCCCAATGAGCCGGTCCAGCCCCAGTGAGCTGGTACGGCCCCAGTGAGCTGGTACGGCCCCAGTGAGCTGGTACGATCCCAGTAAACCAGTATGATCCTGGTGAGCCATTAAACCCAGTGACACAGCATAGTGGTGAGCTGGCACAGCCCCAGCGAGCTGGCACAGCCCCGGTGAGCCGGTACAGTGATGGTGAGCCAGTACAGCACTGGTGAGCCAATATGGTCCCAGTGAGCCGGTATAGCCCCAGTGAGCTGGCACAGCCCCGGTGAGCCGGCGCAGCCCCGGTGAGCTGGTACGGGTGGCCCCGGTGAGGCGGCACAGCCGCGGTGAGCCGGCAGAGCCCACCTGTCCGAACGCCCAGGACCAGTCCCCCCAGTCCCCCGTGGGCAGTGGGCTCCCGGGACACCCAATTCCTGGCCCCGGCTGCGTGGGTGCCGTGGGACCCCGGCCGTGGCGGGTGCCAGGATGCCGGTGAAGCGTCTCCCCGGTGCTGCCGGGGGGGGGGGACTCACAGGGCCGCCCCCGTCCCCCAGGGCGGACAAGGCCCCTTTGCCCGGGGCTCAATGTCCCTTTGTTTGCCGGCGCCGCGCCTCAGGGATCAAAGCGGCCGGACCCTGACCCTAATTTTGGAGGGGACCCCCAGATCTTGCCCCCCCCCCCCGGGGTGGCCAGCGGTCACCCAGCTCAGTCCCCTCTTTGGGGTGTGCTCTGAGCCCCCCCCCCCACTTTGGGGTGCTTCCCCCCCAGACCCCCGTGCTGTGGGTGCTTGGGGGGGGTCGTCAGGGACCCCCACCCTCTCCGGGCACCCCAGGGGGTGCAGGAGGGGGCCTGAGGGGCTCCCAGAGCCCCATGGGATGGGGGGCTGTTGGGGGGGCACAAAGAGGGGGCGTCCCACTGGGGGGGATTCCCAGTGCCTGGG
>NW_010972654.1:792743-807992 GCF_000737465.1 Haliaeetus leucocephalus
CTCTTCCCTGCTCTTCCCTGCTCTTCCCCCCTCCGGGGAGCCGGGGAGGAGTTGGGAGCCGGAGCTTTCGGCCCCCTCAGAGAGGCAGCATCTCTCCTGGAAACAGCTGTCCTTGCTTTCCCTGCTGCGCTTTGCCTCTGCGGAGTTGTCAGGTCAGATAGAAATCGGTGAGGTTTCTACTCCATACCGTGATCTTACCGTCCTGGGGGCAAGTGGCCAGTCTCCGAGCAGTTGCCTGTATCGCTGCCTAATGCAGATTGTCAGCGGGAATGTTGGCATCTGAAAGCATCCACAGTCCAGGGATCTGCTTTGGGATTTCCCTGGGTGGTCCGGTCTCTCCGTGAGGCTCCCAGCTCCCCGGGGCGTGCAGAGGTGGCTGTCCTCATGAACCCCGTGGGCGAGCGTGCCGCTGTGCTGCTAAAAGCTGCGGAGAGAGGCTGATTGAAAGCTCCTGAGGCTGGTAGGAGGCAAGACTAGAGTGTTGCTGACCTTGGGAGATGGGAAGGTGGCCTTCATCTTCCTCTTCTCACTGTGGCATCTGTCCTTTGGCTTTGACCCATGGCATTTTGCCCCGTGATCGGGTATTTGAGGAGCTGACTTTCCCCCGCCGTGCCCTAGTCATGCCTCCACTCTCTCTGCATCCTCCCTGGCTCATCGTGTTCCCAAATCACTATTTTTACGCTTTCTCCTTTGCATGGTGTGTGGAAGACGCTCCTGAGAACATTCCTAACTTGTCGATGAGTTTAAGGGAGGACGTGAAGTTGGTTTCTTTGCCTCTACACTTATTAAAATCTCAGCGGAGAGTGGCTCGGCAGCATGAGGGGCAGTGCCTGCTGTGCCGACCTCGGGCCAGGAGCAGCTGCTCAGCTTCGTGTGCTCCCACCAGCATGGGAGTCTTGGCTGGTGGCACTTGCCAGATTCCTCCTGTACCTTCTTAAAATCAGATAAATCCACGTGTACAGAGTCACCATCCCGGGAGGTATTTAAAAGACGTGTCGATGTGGCGCTTGAGGACGTGGTGGACCTGGCCATGTTGGGTTAACGGTTGGACTTGATAACGTTAAGGGTGTTTTCCAACCTCAATGGTTCTCTGATTCTATAGCCACCGTGTATGTCTTCCCTTCGGAGCAGCCCCAAGATTGCAAAAGTTAGGGGCACGTGAGTATTTCGGTGCTGCAGCCTGCCTCCTGCCATGCGGTTACACGTTGCCTGCCCTGAGCTGCGGCTTTGTGCAGGGCTGGAGGTAACGGTGACCCTTGCCAGCTCTCGCCTAGCCTCACCGCGGCTGTGTCCCTTTGGCGTTGGTGAGCTCCAGCCGCCGCTCTTTTTGGAAGCACCTCTGGCTGCAGCCGCTTCCTGAGGGAACTCACCTGGCTGTGGGGAAGGTCTTCTCCTCCTCCAGCTTCCCTCTTCGTTTTGGGGAGGGTTCCTGGAGCCTGCGGCACTCGGGTGCTGCGCCAGCCGGTCAGGGAGGCAGCAGTGGGCTTTCCCCGATCCTCCCCTCTGCTAGCAGCCTGCCTTTGAGCCGAGTGGAGAAGCCAGGCTTTGAGGTTGGATGTGGAGCTGCTTCTAGCCTGGCTGTCGTTTCCAGGCTGCTTCTGTCCTCTCGGTTTCGACTGCAGCTGCTTCCCTTGTCATTTCAGTCCGCTGAGTTGCTCTGGTTTGTTATCCAGAGCTGGAAACGCGGATACTAAGCTCTTGCTCTCCGTGTCTGCGTGCTCGGCTTGCCTTTCTCAGCTGCCTTCTCCTCCAAAGTTCTGGCTGCGAGTTTATTTAGTGCCATGAAGGCTTGTTGCTTTTTCCAGAGCCCAAAAGGCGCGGTCCTGGCCAAGGAGAGCAGCAGTCTGACCAGCGGGAAAAGCCCAGAAAATAGGGATTTGGAGAGACGCTGCCTCGCAGGGGAGATGAGCTCAGGGAGGATTTCAAGGCAGCGCTCTCAGCGAGGGCCGTGCCGGTTCCCCCGACTGCCGACGGTCGGCCAGGGCCAGCTGGAGGGCAGTGGTGTGCCGTGGGACGGTGCAGCCGGCGTTTCCCAACCGGGAGAGAGGTCGGAGCATGTTCCCAAGGCCTTGCCTGGCTGTCCCCGGCTTCGTGCCGACAGCTCCTCGTGCGTGAAAGGTCAGCAGTTTGCCCGAGCTCGTGTCGGGGAGCTGGTGTGGAGTCAGAGCTTCCTCCGACCCCGGGGGGCCTGTCCAGAGGGGACCGGTGCCGTCCAGGCAGCCCCAGGACTCCAGCCAGCACATCCCAGGGCCGATTCTGGCTTTCTAGGGAGGATGGTGGTGGCCGTGGCCTCGTCTGGGGCTATGGGCTTCTCACCGGGGGCTGCGAAGCCGCAGCAGGGGCTCCGCTTGGAAGCAAGCATCGTGGGTGGTTGGGTGGGATGGTGGTGGCCCGTGGGACCACGGGGTTTCTTACGCCCGGGTCTGTTTCTGAGCCGTGTCGCTCGGTGGGGTGGTGCAGCGGCAGCGGGGGGACGTGGTGACCCACAGCCCCCTTTTCATAAGGGGTTCAGAGGGGCAGCTGGGGGGGTTCGTGTCTGTGCTGAGGGGAAGGGGCCTGCCCAGGCAGGGATGCTGCCTGTTCTGCCTGCATTTTATCAGAGGGCAGTTTAACCGACGTCAGGAGGTGCACCGGCTGCTTTCACCTCAATGCTTCTCCGATAACATTCCTTACGTTTCAGTCATGCCGCCGAGAAAAGGAGGAAGGACGTCACCCCTTTAAAGAGACCAAATGCTGCCTCCCACTTGTATTTGTTATTTTAGTTTAAAAATCCTTCAACAGATTGCTTCCTGCGGAGGGGAGCCGGGAGTGAACTCCGCAGTAGGGAAGCACGGGGAGCCAGTGAGCTGCTGCCAGTGTTTGTGAGTTAAAAGCAGTAAGTGCAGAACGCCCAAGAAGCCCCCAACGGTGGTTGACATCTCCAAAACATGGGATGCGCGGAACTGAAAGCTGCCCGAGAGCGCGCCGCTTCCATTAAAGCCTTTAGAGGGGGGAAAAAAAAAACCCTCTGAAATTAGCACAGAACAGAGAGGATGGCTTTTTTTCCCAAGCTCTTCAGGTTAAAAATATTTGAAAAGTGGGACAGGATGACAGGATTCCTGGCTTATTTCGCCAGCCTCGCGTGTGAGAGTCTCAGGCGCCGGAGAGCGTGCCGCGGGGAGCGAGCCTGATTTGGCCAGAGGGGAGATCGCCGGTGCTGGCACGTAAGCGATGTTGCAGTGGATCGGAGCAGGGAGGTGCTCCGCGTGGAGCCTTCTCCTGCCCTGGGACGGTGGGTGGCTCGGGTGAGCCGAGGCTCGTTAGCTGCCCGTGCGATTGCTCTCCACACGTTGCGGGTGGGTTTCCCCCGCGTGGAGCAGAGGGTCGTGCCGAGCCTGCGGTGGTGCGGCCGTGTCCTCGCTCGCTGCCTCATGCCCCGAGGAAGGTTCCTGCTATTTTTTCCCTCCCTCTCTAATGTCTCTGCGGTCGTTCTCTTCTCCCCGTCAGCACTTTTCACCCCCATCCACAATGCCAGCAATGCCGCAGCAGTAATGTCACCTCTGCGCCGGAGTCGGCCTTGCAGGCAGGCCTGATCCTGCCCGCTGCTGGCCTTGAGAGAGCGCCGCGTCCCCTCGCGCCGGCTTTTCGGTGCCGGCTGATCTCCCTCGCCGTGCCGCGGGAGGATAAATGGGAACGCCGCGTTCGCAGGCCGACACTGCATGTGCCCCGGCGTGTTCTCTTTGAAGTCGGCGGCCTTGGCTCTTCCTTCTCCCTGGCCCCCTGCGCTCCTGGTTTGTTCAGAGCGTGTGCTGCTCCTGCCGTGCTTTTCCTGGGACGTTTGCTGGATGCAGGGCGCACCCCGCTGTGGGCAGAACGGCAGGATATTCTTTCTACCCCCAAACAACTTTCTTTTTGCTCTTTGCTGAGCAGAACGTCTCCGCTCCGCTGCCAGGATCTGTGCGCACGCCATTTCACTGAACAGCTGCAGACGGGACTTGGTGGGATTTTTCCATTTTCAGTTTCTGAGTGGTTTTTGTACCTCCCCACCCTCCCCAAACCCCGCTCCGGGCTGCAGGGACCTGGCTGGGCTGGTGGAGCCCATTCACCTGGCAGAAAACTCCTCTTCTTTTTCCTGGGTTAATGAGCTCTGCTCACTCCCCCTCGGGTCGGGCAGTGGAGGACAGCAGCCTCTGCAGCAGCAGAGGGGCCGGATCCTGTCCGTCCAAGCCCCAGCTCTGCTCGCAGCTTGCAGGCAGCTGCCTGCCTCTGGCTCTGTACCAGCTGGGTAGCATCTACCTTTCAAGATGCTTATTAACCCTTGCGCAGGATATTAAAAATGCAAAAGGGCTGTCTAAATGCTCGGTGCTCCTTGCTGGCCGGGGCTCGTATTGATTTATAGACTCACCGACCGTGCCGTGACACGGCTTGCGGGTGATTTTGCTATGGCAGGAGCAGAGCCTGGGCTGCTGTGTCAGAATATTTTCTATTTTGGGTAAAAGACCGACTGCAAGGCTAGTTTCCCGCTACCGTGGGAGGGTGGGGGACAGCAAGAGCAGCATTCCCGAGCCCACAGTCCCAACTGCCGGACGTCTGCCGGCTCCGCGCCGCGTCTTGCCCTCTCTTGGAGGGGAGCTGGGCTTTCGGTACCCGCCCGTGTTTCCTGGCTTGTGTTGTTCAGCCGAAACATTTCTTCCATGGCTGCGTATCCCCTTTTCCCGGGTGCTGCCTAGAGGAGGGGGAGCAGCTGGGCTGGCACGCAGCAGGACTCGTGGCCCTCTCCTCCGCGGCCCAGCCGGCTGACGTGGCACATTTCACCGCCTGGAGCGTTCCGGCGCTCACCGGCATGTAACGGGAGCTGCCCTGCTGCACGTACCGGAGGGGCTGCCAGCCATGGGAGAGCGTGTGGTCTCACCGGGGCCGGTGGGCTCCTGGAGAGCTGCTGGTTGTAGTGGGTCGGGGTCTCGCTGCGGGATCCATGTGGCTCGCAACGTCCCCAGTTGTCGGGAGGCGGAAGAGCTCCGTTCCCTGTGTCCTTGGGGAGGTGACAGGGTTTGGCACGGAGCTCTCTGGGCTCTGCCAGGGCCGGCTCTAACCTCTGCTCGTGCTGGGCACCGAGAGCTGCCTCCATCCCCGCTGGGTGCCCGGGGAGAGGCACGGGGCAGCTGTTGGAAGGAGTTGAGACGATGCTGTTGCTCCACAGAGATGAGGTGAACGTGGGGAAATTCCCAGGGGGACGTCAAGAGCCAGGCTGGCCACCTCTGGGGGCGAGCACTCGAGCTGGGCAGTCAGCCATGAGCTGAGAGGGGCCGTGCTCGACCCCCGTACCTCTTTGGGCTGCTCCTTCGGGAAGGCAGGCGCTGTGTTTTGGGTCTGTGCAGCCTTTCCGATGAACAGAGCTCCCTTCCCCATCCCGGACAGACCTGCTTTCTCCATTTGTGTGTGTCCCCCCTGCTCCCCGGCTCTGTGGAGTTTGGCCCCATTCTCGGCACTGCCCAATTCTTCTGTTGGTGTCTCTGTTTTACCATTTTCCTCTCGTTGGGGAAGCAGGCTCGGGCCAAAGCTAGCAGGTTCAGGGAGGAGCTGGTGGTGCTCGCTCCTAACTGGAGCTGGAGAGCAGAGGGAGTTTTCTGCCCTTGGCTTCGGTGGCCTCCAGGGTGGACAGAGCAGTTTGGGGGGGGAGAGGACTGGGCTGGGAAGGGGCGTGAAGGAGGACAGCCCAGCTGTCGGCTCTGCAGACCCCGGAGCCTGCTTCCCAGCAGAGACCCACTGCCAGGCTGGCAGCTCGGGCACGGGTTCCCTCCGCTCTGCCCGCCAGCTTTGGTGCTGCCGGGTGTTCCCTGCGGGGCTGAGCCGTGCCTCCTGCCCACCCTCGCTTTCTGCAGCCCCCCCCAGCTCCGCTCGGGTTCGCCCGACACGCACCCCCTCTTTTCCCTGTTTCTCTCACAAGTGTGCCTTGGTCTCATCCCAACTCACGTGTGTTTATATTTTTAGGGTGATTGAGGTACTGCGCCTCTGGCCGTGGAAGCATGTCGGGGCCAGTGCCGAGTCGGGCCAGGGTCTATGCAGACGTGAACACTCAGAGACCCCGCGAGTACTGGGACTACGAGTCGCACGTCGTGGAATGGGGGTACGCCTGGGAGATAGGAGGGGGACCTACGGCAGGGCCCGTGCGCGAGTGCTACCGCCGCTCATCCTCCGCGGCGCG
The DNA here is from genome assembly GCF_000737465.1 of Haliaeetus leucocephalus. Lineage (NCBI taxonomy): Eukaryota > Metazoa > Chordata > Aves > Accipitriformes > Accipitridae > Haliaeetus > Haliaeetus leucocephalus. The sequence goes on from NW_010972654.1 coordinate 798,928, forward strand.
GGGACAAACGCCCTCCCGAAGGCAGGAGGGCAGGTCGCGGAGCCTCTGTTCCGGCCGCGGTGTGAGGGGTGGCACCCAGCGGAGCGGGCACCGGCATTTTGGTTTTCGGCGTTGCCATCCGGCGCCCATCCAGGGGGCTGCGCTGCCAGGGGCGGGAAGCGGGGGGACTGATTTCCAGGGGAGCCCTGGGCTCGAGCCTGCGGTTCCTCGGCAGCTTTGCAAGCAGAGCCACTTGTACCGAAGCGTTTCAAATAGACCTGGGTGCCTGGCTTTAAGCACACAAGTAAGCGCTTAATTAAAGAAGCGTGATGAGGGTTTGGTTTTTATCGCTGGGAAGAATGGCTACATCTAAAGACAGCACCCTCCGCGCTGCTGTCCCCAGGGCACTGATGGGGATAACGGGGAGCAACAGTGGGAAGCTTGGGAAACGGTCCTGGAGCGAAGAGGGGTTTGAAAGGACGAAGGTCAAAGTCTCGTGACTATTTTTTTTTTTTGGAGTTTCCCTGAGGACTGGAGTCTCTGAGAACTTGAAATGAAGACGACCAGTTGATTGTTTTATACGGCAGCTGGCTTGGCGACGAGCTGGGCAAAGGGCCAGCTTTGACTTCTCAGGTAGTAACGTAGCACTCGTCAGCAAGAAATGCTCCCCTGCTCGAGAGCACCTTCCTTCCCGAGCCATGCACCCGGTGCTTCAGGCCGAAGGAATGCTGCCCGCCAGGGACAGAGGCTGCTCTTTGTTTGGTAGTTGTGGTAAAATCTGTAAAAATAAGTCTTTTATCTGAGGCCACGGCGAGACCCTGGGCGCCGAGGAGGCTGTTCCCATGCTGCGGTTGGCAGCTGTCTGTGGGGTTGCTGCCGGGGCCGGATTAGGAGCCCTCCCCGGTGCAATCCCTCCTCTCTGCCCAGACCCCGGCTAGCTGCAACGCGTGCCCGCCACCGGTACCGGTGACCTAGAAATGAAAAGCTGTTTATCCACTTCCAAATCTCCTGCGCCAGGCAGAGCCCTGGGGAGCCTTCAGTCACTCCGAGATGGTAATTCCATGTCTTCTGCGAGCATCCTGGGGTTTTTTTGTCACCCAAACAATCCCTGCAGTTAATGTTTTCCCTAATGTTAACCCTGAGCCTTCCCGTCTGGTTCCTAGTGAAGATGAATTAATCCTCCCCATCTGTAATGCGTGGTTCACCACGCTCCCTTTATTCGTATTTGCCGAGCGTAACCTCGGGTTAAGGAGCGAAGCAGCCTGGTGCGGTCGGGTTGTGCTACAGCTCCACTGCCCATTTGAACTCTCCTTCTTTTCCTTGTGGTGCTGACAAGTCATCTCCTGTATTGTCTCTGGTAATTAGCAATTTGTGAAGTCAAGCTTTCCAGCCTGTAATTCCCTTTCTTTCCCCCACTTGTTTATCCTTATCAAAGCCCCGGGGGCCCTGTGCCTTCCCTCCTTGGTGTAGCAGAATTAATTGCCGATACTTCTGCTGTTTCCTTCAGTCCCCTCAGGTGACTTTGGTTAGACCTTAGTAGATTTAAATACGTGGAGGTTTTATGGGTGAGAGTTGTTTTATTATCTTCTGATTTCTTGTGTGGAATATTTATCCTTCGGTGTGCGAGATCCTTTAGACCTCAGTATAAAGGAGGGGTCGCAGAGGAATTTTTCTGTCAGGTGTTTTGTCAGTCTCTGCCATTAACTAACTGATGGTGGGCTCTGGAGTTTCAGGTGAGCTAGTCCTTGCAGCCCACCGCCTCCTCTTCGTAACTGAGAAGAAGGAAAGGTGGAAAGGCATCGTCTCTGCACAACCTGTAGCAGAGCTGGGAGGAGAGCTAAGGTTGGGAGGGGGAGAGAGCGCCAGCGTTGGGAGTTGACAGAAGCGTTTTCGGCGTGCCGGAAGGGTTTGCCGGCAGGGCTGCGGTGCGTGCAAGCGTTGGGGGGGCTGTCCCCGAGCTCCCCGTAATGCCCGTGAGGTCTGGTGTCCATCTCCACGTGGAAACTGCTGAGCCAGCGCTCTGCCGTGTGTGCTGCCGGCAGCGCTGCGCCGCAGCGGTGCTCTCCGGTCGTTCGCCGGTCGGTTTGCATGTTCCTCTGCGGTGGTAGCTGCTTCTCTCCAGCCCTAGGCACTGTGGTACACTGCTAGCTCTCCATTTACCGTAGACTGACCCCCAGATCTTGACCTTCCCGCTCTCCTTGGGACAAGCGTTGTCTCTAAAGCAAGCAGTGCTCTGTTTTGAGCCGGGCGCAACCTCGTCATCTCTTATTTCTCTGTTTCTCAAACAGCAACCAAGATGACTATCAGCTTGTGCGGAAACTTGGCCGTGGCAAATACAGTGAGGTCTTTGAAGCCATCAACATCACCAACAACGAGAAAGTGGTTGTGAAAATCCTCAAGGTAGGTGTGTTTGCTCACTGTTTTGTTCCTCTGCCGATGCTTCTGCGTCTTCCCTTCCTTTGCCTTTTCCTGCCTTCTCCATTTGAAGGGCTCTGTCGATATTTGGATGATCTCATCTTAGCTGAGGAAAACACCAGTCCCCAAGTCAAAAGTTTTAGGTAGCTTGTCTCCTTCCCAAGAAACCAGATTTATGGAGACCCAGACAGGCTGGGCTGTTAGAGCTCTTTCACTGAATTACGCTTTTTTTGGGTAACTCTTTCCAAGCAAACCAGGGGTCAGAGCAGGGAGGCAGGGGATCACATACATGCAGTGGAGGCAGAAGGAAGGTCCTGCGCCCGGCCTCGTACGGATGTTCTGCCTGTGCCCCCTTTGCCCTCCCTCTTTGTCACCCGCCGGCGTCACCGCGGTGAGATTGTGGTGAGTGATGCTCTCCTCCTGACAGGCGGCTGCGTCTCAGCGGTGCTCCGCGACTTAGGGCAAAGGCTTTCTTTGGGCCTGTTTCAGGTCATGGTCTCACCAGTTCAGCACGAGTACTTGGCTTGTTCTGATCCAAGTTCATAAAATCCCCATGCTGGATTCACGGAGCACAGCTCCCTGCCCGAGCGAGGGCGCACGAGCCCAGAGATCTTTCCCGGGATGAGCAGAGCAGCGTCTTGCAACGGAAGGTCGTTGCAACATGTGGTGTCTTGGCCGGTAAGTTGCAGCCAATTCCTGCCCTGGAGATGAGCATGGTTACACCAATGTGTCCCGGGAGCTTAGGCAGGGCACAGAGCGGCTCACCAAAGCTAACAGAGTCCTGACCAATGGGCTACAGGCCGTGTTTAGGCTCGTCAGCTCGTGGTGGCAAGCTAATTTCTGTGGCATGACCAAGCCATATGCAATTATAGTCTGTGGAATGTGTGAGTTACAAAGTATGGGGACACACTTAAGAACATTGCCCTTGTGAGAGAAACGGTGAAGGTGGAAGGAGTATAGAAATTAAGGAGCACAACAGAAATACACGTTCAGAAAAGCTCGGGGCAGGTTACAAGTGAGAACGTGAGAAATGTCCTTGTTAATGTGTTTGCCCAGCCTGTGACGGAGAAGCAGAAAGCTAGCTGGAAAGGCAGAAAGAGCATCCCGTCTTCAGAGGCAGGAGAGGGACTCGGGTTGGCTTCTCTGAGCACTTCCAGAGCTGTCTCTGTGCTTACTCTGCAAGTGGGGGGTCATTTCACCAGGCAGCTCGGGCTGGGGACTGCTTGTGAGGAGTTACGGAGACACAGATGGGCTTGGCTGCTAGAGCTCTTTTCACTGAATCATGCTTTTCTTGGTTAACTGTTTCCAAAGTTTCAGTCAAAGATTTAACCTGGGACCTGAAGAAACTAAGCTTGCTCTTTAAAACCTTGATTTGTAGTAAAATAATCTCCCAGCTGTCTTCCAAATGCTAGAAACTCCATTCCTTTGGAAGCAGAGAGCTGTTAGGTGGACGAGCTCACAGGCTGACGTTCTCCAGGGTGATTTGAGTGACTGAGGCATGGGATCACGCTCCCTCCATTCTCCCACAGGGCTGGCGTGGGGCTGGGTGACGCTGGGTACCCTGTCAGGGGAGAGCCACCATCCTCGAGAGCCACCTGCGCTCCTCGGGGTCAGACGCGGGCTGTGCAGGCTTAGAGAATGCGCCTGCTCATCACCGTTTCTTTTGCACCACTGAAGAACTGCACGCTCCTTTGCCGTTTCCCTGCCACGTGTACAGCCCGTCACGCCGGAGTGGCTGGAGAGGTCTGTCCTGCTGGTAACTGGCTCTCGTTTTCTGTTTTCTCAGCCTGTGAAAAAGAAGAAGATCAAGCGTGAGATTAAGATCCTGGAGAATCTCCGAGGAGGCCCCAATATCATCAGCCTGCTAGACATAGTGAAAGATCCTGTGGTAAGGAAGGGGAAGGGGCAGCTCTGACACCCGCAGCTTGGGGGGGTGCGAGGGAGTCCTTCAGACCCCTTCCCACCCCATGAGCTAGGAGTCTCTCCGAGCTCGGATTGACTCCCTGGCCCACTTGGCATCCATCTGGCAGCTGAAATCAGCCTGGGGAAATCTCTGCGCCTGTTCCCCACTCGAGCACTGCTGAGACGGTAGACGAGAGGGTAGAAATGGAAGGAGATATTTCTGGCTGATCCAGCAGTGGCAGGTGGAGGAGGGCTGTGCCTACAGCGCCGTCTGCTCTCGTTCCCGAAAAAGTGGCTGGGAACAAGGGGTGCCTTCTGCCCACTGGGTTCTTTGGCTTTCAAACCACCCTGGTCTTGCGCAGCGCCAGGCTGCTTTCTGTTTGCTGGGTGACCCCCCCTGCCTTTGCGAAGGCTGAGGAGAAGGACAGGCAGCGGCCAACGTGAGCAAATCGGCGGAGAGCGGGAGGAGGTTGGGGTTGCGCTATCGTCAAAGCAATCCGGCGGAGGGAGGCTTTCCTCCGCCGTCGTGCCTCGGTGCTCTGCGGTGTGCTGAGATTCTTCACTCCTCCCAAAACCAGATGATGTTTCCTTTGTGGCGCTGGCCGGTCTCCTGGCTCTTGCCCAGGGGCGGCTTTCACTTCTGTTATCCCCGCGGAGCCGGGGTATCCCACTGTCCCCGCCGGTTTCTAATCCGGCCGGTGTGATCCGGGCAGGATTGCTGGTTCAGGTCAGTCATGTGGTGGGCTCTGCTGCCCCGAGTTGGGCAGGGGGGCAGGCAGCGCTCGGCAGGACCCGGAGGGTTTTGGGAAACCCGCTTTTGGCAGCGGAGGTGAGAGTTTTACATGGGCAGACTGATAAAGGCCGTGGTGTTTATGTAGCACGGCTGAATTTCTCCAAGGCCTGTGACTTCGTGCCGCCTGACGCACTGATTAAAAAGCTGCATTAGGATGAATTAGCAGGGCGTATTTGAGCCAATTTTAATCCTCTGACGGGCCGTGAAAGGCAGCTGTTTGCGGGGAGATAGCAGCGAGCAGGGGCCCTGGGGACAGGCTCTCGCTCCGCTGCTCCTTTTCCAGACGGGGTCTGCAAAGCCGGCTGGTGACGTTTGAGGTGACAGATCACGTCGTAGGGAAGGAGAGCGGGGGGGTTACATGGCTGGCTCAGGATCCGAGGTGCAGGTTCTCGTCTTGGGGTGGGCGGCTGTTTTGAGGAGCGGAGGGCTGGTGGGCTTGCTGAGGGCGATGGCCTCTGCACAAGTGCTCAGGGTGGTCTGTGGCCCAAAGGGCTGACCTGGCCTCCTGTGTGTATTCAGGAGGGGCTGTACAGACAGAGAGGGGGATTTCTCCCTGCACACAGACCTTGGGAATCCTGCCCAGAGGTCCAGCGTCCCGCTGCAAGGAGGAGGAGGAGGAGATCAAAGAGAAAGGGGAAGGGGTGGGGAGAATCCTACAAAAAGAAGCCAGAAAACGTGGTGTGAAACCTACAGCAGCAGCTCGCTCGGCTCCTGAGGGGGGCTGCGTGCCCCCTCCACCTGCGGCGTCTCCGAAAACGCAGTTTGGGAAGCCCCAGCTGGGCCTGTCTGGGAGGGTTGCGGTTGGCTGGGGCTGCGCAGCTCTGGCGCTGGCCCCTTCTCCTTTCTGCCGGTGTTTCTATGAAGTCTTTGTGAGATCGGGTTGCTGACAGCTGAGGCAAGAGCCCCTTTCCAGGGTATAACCTTAGCTCGCTCTAGCGATGCTGGCAGGCACCGCTCTTATAAATCAGACCCCAAGAGCTCCCTTCCTTCCCACCTCACCCTGACCCAGCTTTGCTGGGTCCCGTTCGGTACCCAGAGGTGGGCGCATCGGGTCTGATCGCTGGTAGGGGTCTGTACAGGGCACACGTGCAGCTGGTGGTGTAAAGATGCAGCTCCTAATGCGCTGGATGCTGCTAAATGCTGGGCAGCAGTCCTGTCTCGAGAGCAGCTCTTGTTGCAGTACAGGCAGGACCTGGGGCGGCAAGGGCAGGAGGGCAGGAGCTCCTGGTGGGTGCTGGAGGGCCCTGGGCTGGACACAGGGCAGTTGCCCGCCTGCCTGCCCGCCCCCTCCTGCACTCTCCTGCCTTGAGGAAGACTAAACCTCTCTTCTTTTCTTTCTGTCTCTTGAACTGATGCCGCCATCCTGCAGTCTCGGACGCCTGCCCTGGTTTTCGAGCATGTCAACAACACAGACTTCAAGGTGAGCGACCACCACTGTTGCGGACACCGCCTGAATCTGATGATGGCGTGTCTGGGAGAGCTCTTCTAGGCTGTGCTGCAGAGCAGGCATCACACCCTGGCTGCCAGAGGGATTCCCGAGCCACTCTGATGCTGCCTCGTGGTGGGGAAGGAACGGTCCTCTATTTCAGAGGCACACGGTGTCACAGAAATGGCTGGCATTGCTGTCGCAGAGGGGCCAGGGGATTTTGGGCTGCAACCAGCGGCTTTTTTCTACATTTCACAGTTAAGGGAAGAGCCAGGGGCACAGTGCTCTTGTTAGGGATTGTCCCCAGATCTCTCCTCTCTGGCACGCTGCTCCAGTGTTTGGCCATCCTGGGCTTGTATTCGCAATCTCATGTTGGCCAACTTGCAGGCTGAAACCTTGGATTAGTTGAGCCTTGCGTCCCTGGAGCCTGGGCTGAGTAGAAGACGAGGGTTATCGAGAGGGGCTGGAGGAGTTACTAAACCAGCAGCCGCTTTGCCTGTGGCTGCTCAGTTGTTTTTGGGGAGTAATTAATGCACTGTAAGTCCTGGAGTGATCCTTTTCCCACCCAATTCTTGTTCCCAAGGCTTGTCTTCGGGCTGTCTCAGGGAATTGCTCTCTGGGCGTTTTTTGCGAGGGCAGTGAGGCGTGTGCTCTCATCCTCATCCCCTGTCCTCAGGATGGGAAACTGAATCCTTCCAGGTGCCGGGTCTCAGAGCTCCCTGGTCCCCTCCTGGGTGGAAGCAAGGTTGGTTAGCCAGACTGAGAGTCTGGCTCCTCCCTGTGGTGTGCTGGCAGTTCCCAGGTGGGGAAATTCGGGGTACAAAGCGGGTACAAAGCTGCCTGTGTGCCATCTGGCCCGTTGGTGCCTCTGGGCCTGAGTTGTGGCTCCACAAGTGTCTGTTCTGCGCCTGCACAGACGGCTGGTGCCTCCACGAGGAGCCCGTGTCCTGCGCCCAGGAGCGGTGGATAAACGTGCTGTGTTTTGTTAACCTGCCTCTTGTCTTCATTCTTCCAGCAATTGTACCAGACGCTATCTGATTTTGACATACGGTTCTACATGTATGAAATCCTAAAGGTAAGCTCCTGGCGGCGGCTGAGAAATCCACAGTCCCAAAGAAAATCCTCACTCAGGCAGAGACCTGCTGCTAAATCTCCCCCGGGGGGTCTGTGTGTAGAAGCAGGAGGTAGAGCACGGAGCTCATTTGGCTACTAAACCCTGCTGGACCGTTGCCTGGCCGTACGCGTGGGATGGCTTCTTGGGCCACCGCACAAGGGGAGGCTCAGAGGCAGGTGGCTGTGGAGCGTGCTAGCGAGCGGCTCAGAGCGTGAGGTCGCCGTGTCCTTGAGAAGCAAAAAGCCATCTTATTTATCTCCCCGGCTATCCCCTTGCAAGACTTCTGCCTCTGCTGGGACCTGGTATTGGAGGTGGCTTGGGTTGCAAGCTGCTCTTGAGGCCAGGACCATGCTGGAGCCTGCACGGGTGGTCAGCCGGGGGTCCGAGGGTGCCGAAACCCTCTCCCAGAGCACTCCTTGCCTGTCCCAGCCATCCCTGCCGGCAGAGACCGGCCAGGATCGACTGCAGCATCCCGGCTTCAGTTGGAGCAGGCACTGCAGGGAGATGGCAGCCTTTGAACGAGGTCTTCTCCAGTGGGGCTGGCACAGGGCTGGAGAGGAAGATGGGGTTTGCCTCCTCACCGCCGCTCGGTCATGCTCCAGCTCTGGGGTTTGGGCTGACCTTCAAAAGGACGTGCTGCGGGGGGGCAGAGCCCAGCGCACAGACCTGCGGCGCAGCGGGCTGGTCTGACCCACGCTGCAGGATTTTAGTGGTCTCCTTCCAGGAGAGGTGACGGCGCGTGCTGGACCCCAGGGAGGGTCCACGCTAGAGGTGACCGCGCAGGATCCGGGACAGGGCCGAGGTCCAGAGATCCCTGGGGAACGCCTCCGTGCCTGTAGCTTTTAGGACAGGCGTCACTGAAGCAGGGGCTGACCTCAGTGCTGCCCGAGGTGGCTGGCTGGCTCTGTCCCAGAACAGCCTCTGGGTCTGTCCTTCACCCGCCTCTGGCTGCGGGCTCTCTGCCCGATCCTGCTGCCTTGTCACGCAGAGGGAGGCTTTCTGACGGCGCCCGTTCTGTCCGCAGGCGCTGGACTACTGTCACAGTATGGGGGTCATGCATCGAGACGTCAAGCCACACAACGTCATGATTGACCACGAGCACAGAAAGGTACGGTGAGGCCCCGCTGGCCCCAGATCCAACTCCCTGGGGAAAGGAAAGGGGAACGCTGCAGGGAAGCGCTGGGCTGGTTCTCTCTGCCTGGGTCTGCCTCTCGGAGGGGAGAGGGTCAGCCATGCTGTGCTAGCTCCTGCTCTCGCTGTCACAGGGCTGAGCAAAGGCCGGGAGCTCTTAGAATCACGGAATCACTGAGGTTGGAAAAGGCCCTTAAGATGATCGAGTCCAACCGTGAACCCAGCATTGCCAAGGCCACCACTAACCTATGTCCCTAATCGCCACCTCTGCGCGTCTTTTAAATATCCCCAGGGATGGTGACTCA
>NW_010972654.1:808257-816254 GCF_000737465.1 Haliaeetus leucocephalus
AAGACTTGTGCTCCAGACCCTTCACCAGCTTCGTTGCTCTTCTTTGGACACGCTCCAGCACCTCCATGTCTGTCCTGTAGCGAGACCGCTCAGCTCCCAGCTAAGAGCCTTTGTGCTGGCAAGAGAACCAGCAGTTTGCTTTTACCCGCTTCCCCACGCTCCTGTTCCTGCAGGCCAGCACAGAGTTAGCCCGCCTTCAGCTGCTGCAGATGGTTGCAGTTTCGACAGCGAAACTTTCCCAGCACGGTTAATGCCGCGCAGTCCTGCCCGTCTCCGGCAGCACCAGCGCGCCCGAGCCCGTATTCAGGCAGGAGAGCGTTGCCTTTAAGTCGGGGTTGGCCCTCGTTAGATCTGGGCCCCAGCAGACCCCAGCGCGGGGAGGGGGCTGAATTTGCAGCTGTTTGTTTGGAAATACAGGTGACCATAAAACCCGCACCTGCGTCCAGTAAACTCCTTTTATTTGCCACCTGTTTGTCAGTTACTTAGGCTTGTAAATGGAACTTTAGATTTCTTCCAGCACCTCTGTAGCAACTGGCCAGCTGGGACCTCAAATAAAAAGGACTTCAAAAGGCGCCTGCTTGGACAGCGGGAGGCTGGGCATCTCTCCATGGCACCGGCAAAGCCTCTTGCAGCCGGTGAACACCCCCGTTATCAGAACAGAAAGGGGCTGAACCCCCCGCGCCGTGCTCTTTGGGCACTGTGCCCTTTGAAATCTTCCCCGGTATCGCCCTGCGTCCTACCGGGTGCGTTTTGTTGTAAGCACCATGTGGCCAATCTTTGCCGTGAGCCAATCTTTCCTTCTCCCCAGATTAGTAGTAAAACCACTGGAGAGGCTCTTTGTGGACGGTAGACGTCATATATCTCGATTTTAATACGACTTCTGACATAAGCCAACCAGGGAAATGTGGTTTAGATGCATTTTCTATACAGTAGGTCTAAAGCTGCTGGAAAGCCATAATTAGAGAGTAATTATCAATGGTTTGCTGTCAGAGTGGAAGGCAGCGCTGCACGGGTTCAAGGGGGATTGTCCTGAGCCTGGCGTTACTCAGTATTAACGACCTGGCTGATGGACCAGAGAGCGTGCGTCGTCCGTAGGTTTTAACGAGCAAAGCTGGGGAGGGCTGCAAGTCCCCTGGAATTCAAAGCGATCCTGACGAGTTGGAGAAAAGATCTGAAAAAACAGGGCGAAACGCAAAGCCCGAGTCCGAAGCAGGGAGTAGTCATGGGGGCAGGCGCAGGACGGGCATCACAGCCCTGCTGGCTGGGTGATGGTGCCGGCGGAGCATCGGCGATGCCACGAGGAGGGAGGATGCCGTGGTGTCACACCCACCCGAGATGCTCCTGCTGCAAACCCCTGAAGGGCTGCTGGAGAGGTCGGGGTCTGGGGTCTGCGGGTCCCCATATCGATGTGCTCTCTCCTCTTCTCCTCCAGCTGCGCCTGATCGACTGGGGGCTGGCGGAATTCTACCACCCCGGCCAGGAGTACAACGTGCGGGTGGCTTCGCGGTACTTCAAGGGACCGGAGCTCTTGGTAGATTACCAGGTACGTCCTGGCGGGGTCCAGCCCCTCGTGCCGACAGCGGAGCCTGGCTGTGGAAGACGCAGGCTGGTGTCCTGCGGCTGCGGTGTCCCGCTGCCGTGCAGCCCTGGGTTTTCCTGTGCCCAGGCACATGCCCGGTGGGTTACAACCTGCAGCTGCACGTGAGCGGGAGAGGGGACAGCCCAGATACAACTCGACGCTGGCTGGGAAAGGCTCTTGAGCGATCAGTGTAAACTGCCTGGGGTGAATCCGTGCCAAGGCGTGCAGTTAACTGGGGGAGGTGAGAATAAAAGAGAGTATTTGCCATCCTCCGAATGGCCCTTGAGGTGGCTGCTCTTGGCTGGTTGGCGTCCAGCTTTTCTGCCCACGACCGATGAGGCCACGTGCAGTTCAGGGTCTGAACCTGAAGCCTGTGTTGGAGACGGTCCTGGGCAAGGCAGAGCGTGGAGCTGCTGGATGCGGCACCAGACACCCACCCTCTGCTCTCTGCCGTCCTCTCGGGGGGGGTCTCAGTGTGTGTTCCCCCTCCTGGGCTGTCCTGGCAGCCTGGTGGCTCTGGAGCTTCGCTGACCTCCCCTCTCTCTCCTCTCGGCTTTTCCAGATGTACGACTACAGCTTAGACATGTGGAGTTTAGGCTGCATGCTGGCCAGCATGATCTTCCGGAAAGAGCCTTTCTTCCACGGTCACGACAACTACGATCAAGTGAGCCCCAGGGCAGCACGCTGCCCGCTCCCCCCGTCACCCCTTCCTCCCGCAGACCCTCCCGGTGAGCTGGGCGAGCCCCGGAGCATGCCGTGAAGCAAACCGGCGGCACCGAACCAGCGCGGTGGCTTCCCGACGCTGGCACACGCGTGCTACCTCTGTGTGCTGCCCCGTCTCCCCATGTCCCCCCCCACGCCGGGGTCTCGGTGCTCCCTGCTTCTATCCCTCCTCTTTCTGTCTGGGGGAGGAGTGGGTGAGCTGGCAGCTAAATCTGGGGGTGGCTGGGCAGGGGAGCAAAGCACTGGTTGTACTGGGAGGTGATAACAGGAGCTGTCTGCCTGACCCACGCGCTGTGGGTGTAGCCGGGGCGCAGCTCGGGAGCTGCAGGAGCAGCGCGCTCCATTTCGGTTACTCCAAAGGACGGTGCTGCCGCGGTGGGGTTCATGGGACGCGGCTTCAGAGCTGGCTGCTGCTTTCCAGTCGTATGGCTCCCGTAAACTCAGCCAGCGAACGCAGGCGTGCCCGGCGGGCTCCTAACCCCACCGCAGCCCAGAGCAGGGCCTGCAGGAACCTGCATTTGTGGGATCCTGGCTTCCCCGCTGCACCCACCCTCGGGGCGAGGAGGGGAAATCTGGGAATGCCGACCTTGGAGTGCACTGCGGGCACCTCTTTGCCCTTCCCTGCCAAGAGCGGGACCAGGGCACGCTTCCACATGGCTTCCAGCTGCCCCAGGGAAGGGCTGCGAGGCCTTGCCTTCACTTTCCACCCCGGAGAGGAATGGGAACGCGTCCTTCCCCAGCTATGAAGCTGAGCTGAGCTGTGGCCTCGCTGGGGGAGTGAGGGACACTGGAGTGGGGGGGCCGGGACCCACGGGGCTGCGGCTGGGCTGGCAGGAGCCCCGTCTCTGCCGTCGCCCTCAGCGTTGCTGCTTCACCCTTTCTGCCAGCTCGTGCGCATCGCGAAAGTGCTGGGGACGGAGGACCTGTACGACTACATCGACAAGTACAACATCGAGCTCGATCCCCGCTTCAACGACATCCTCGGCAGGTGGGTGTGCGGCCAAATCCTCCCTCGCCACGGTCGGGGCTTGGGGGCGAGAGAAACGGTCCGGCAGTGCCGGGATTCCCGCTGACTTGTGCTGTTCTCCGGGGAAGGTTGTGGGAGAGGGCAGCGTGGGAGGTGAGGTCGCCAGGCCATCGGCAGGGTGTGGGGCTGATGCAGCTCTCTCCTCCTCCTCCTCCTCGCAGACACTCGCGGAAGCGGTGGGAGCGCTTCGTCCACAGCGAGAACCAGCACCTCGTGAGCACAGAGGCGCTCGATTTCTTGGACAAGCTGCTGCGCTACGACCACCAGACACGACTCACTGCCCGGGACGCCATGGAGCACCCGTACTTCTGTACGTCTGCTGGCGTCGCTGCCTGCCCCAGCTCCTCGGGGCTGCCCACCGTTCCCTCCCTTCTAGCTCCTCTATCCCCCTGCAGGGCTGCTGCCCCATCGTCGGGGGGGGCTGGGCAGCGAGGCACCAGCGCTCCCCTCGGGTGTGCGGGGAGCCCTCGCTGACACCCGTCGCCTTCCCTTCCGCCCCGCAGATCCCATAGCGAAAGACCCAGCCAGGATCGGCACCTCGGCTGGACTCTCGGCCAGTAACACGCCTGTCAGCTCCTCCAGTATGTTGGCAGGTGAGCGCTGGGGCTCTGGCTGGGGACCCCCTCGGCCCCCCCACCCAGAGCCGAGCGTCGTCGCCAGCTCTGGGCTCTCCCCCCAACCCGCTCCTTCTCTCTCCGGCGCAGGTATTACCTCGATGTCCGCGTCCCAGCCCATCGGCAGCCTGGCTGCGTCGCCCGTCATCTCCTCTCCCAATGCTTTGGGCTCGCCGGTCCCCGCCGCAGCTGGCGTGCAACCCTGAACTCACCTCTCAACCGCCGGCTTTCCGCAGCGCCGAGGCCGGTGCCGTGCCTGCCTTCTGCCCTCCTGCCTGACCCGCCAGAGCCATGGGCTCCAGCCGGCAGCCCCTGCCCAGAGGCAGAAACAGGGTGGGAGGACGCTCTGGAATTTTATTTTTATTTCTGTCGAGTATGGAAAAAAAGAAAAGAAAAGAAAAAAAAAAAGAGCAAAAATGTAGGTTCTGTTTTGGTTTTTTTTTTGGTTTTTTTTGGGTTTTTTTTTTCTCTGTGCAGTAACAATATCACACTTTCTGGCGATGGACCAAGGCTGATCTCTGTTGCGTCTCTGTCGGGGTATGGAGTTAGCTGCATTCTTCTCATGAGGATCATGGTTAGTGATGCAACTACAGTGTAGAAATCTAAAAATGGATAATAAAATTTATTTTCTATGTCCCTAACAAACAGGTCAGCGGGACCAGCGGCTTCTTCTTGGGTGCTGGCAGCAGGCAGGGATGCCCTGCCTGGGGGGGGGTTACAGCACGGACATGGCTTGGCACAAACGTGTCCCCAGGGTGGGGGGGGGCCAGCGGCTTGTGGGCTCTGTAGCCCTTGGGGGTCCTGGTCTGCCCCCAGGCTGGGGGGGCTTCAGCCTCAGGTCAGGGCAAGCCCCGGTATCCGTCCAGGCTGGGGGATGGATGGATGGGGAGCAGCCCTGTGGAGAAGGACTGGGGGACACTGGTGGGTGACAAACAGGACATGAGCCGGCAATGTGCACTCGCAGCCCAGAAAGCCAAGTGTATCCCGGGCTGCATCCAGAGCAGCGCGGCCAGCAGGTCGAGGGAGGGGATTCTGCCCCTCGGCTCCGCTCTGGTGAGACCCCCCTGGAGCACTGCGTCCAGCTCTGGGGTCCCCAGCACAGAAAGGACATGTCCTGCTGGAGTGGGTGCAGAGGAGGGACATGAAGATGATCCAAGGGCTGGAGCACCTCTCCTATGGAGACAGGCTGAGAGAGTTGGGGTTCTTCAGCCTGGAGGAGAGAACGCTGCGAGGAGACCTTATTGTGGCCTTTCTATACTTAGTAATAGGGGAACTTTTACTTACTTATAAGAAAGATGTAGAGACTTTTTAGCAGGACCTGTAGCAATAGGATGAGTCATGGTTTTAACTAAAAGAGGGGAGATTCAGACTAGATGTAAGAAATTTTTTTTTACAACGAGGGTGGTGAGGCACTGGCCCAGGCTGCCCAGAGAGGTGGTCGATGCCCCATCCCTGGAAACATTCCAGGTCAGGTTGGACGGGGCTCTGAGCAACCTGGTCTAGTTGAAGATGTCCCTGCCCACGGCAGAACTAGATGATGACTTCTTTTGAAGGTCCCTTCCAACCCAAACCATTCTCTGACTCGCCACAGGGTGAATCTCGGGTCCCTCTGGGCTCGGAGCGCTTCAAAGGGGCTGTTTTTGTTTGTGCACAGGGGGGGGTCCTGCCACAGCATGTGGCCCCTCACTCGCCCTGTCCCCCCCAGCCCAAGGGAGACTGGGGACCCTTTTAGGGCAAGAGGTTGAACCTCATCCAGTCCATCCCAGCTGCTTCCCCACCCCAAACTGGAAGACCACCACCCCAGCTGGAACCAAAACTGCTCCCTGGCCAACCAATAAGTAGCCCTTGGTGGGGAGGGACAACAGGAGGGTCACTGCCTGCGGTACAGGCAGGGGCAGAGGGGAGCGAGGAACAGGGCTGAGGCCAGGCTTGGAAAGAAAAGAAAAAAAAGAAAAAAAAAAAAAGACACTTTTAATTACTCAGTATTTGAGAGAGAGAGATACAATCTGGAAGGGTTAAAAAGTGGCTGAGTGAGACCAGAGCAAGGCTGGGAGGCAGCAGCAGGGCCACAGGCAACCACAGGCAGCTGCCTGCGTGGGCAGCCCACCAGGGACGGAGGAAGCGGGGCCCGGGGCTCATAGCCAGCACAGCCACCGCGGGCAAGGGGGGGGTCGTGCCGGGGCCACCCCCCAGGCTCTGGGGATGACAGAGCCAGGGTGGGACACCCCCCCACTAAACCCGGTGAGCGGGACAGGGATGGATAGGACAGTCCCAGTCCCTTAAAGTGCCTTTCACGAGCAGGCAGCCGCTTCAAACTGGGGGGGGGGGGGCCGACAGGGGCGGACAGGGTCCGCTGTTGCCTCCCTCCTGCCCAGTCCCCCTGTTGTCCCCCCAGGGCCGAGCGGTGCGGGGGGGGGGGGGGTCCATGTGTGTCCCCCCCCTCCATGCCCCAGGAGCTATTGCATTGATCCAACATTCGATTCACAAGGACGGTGGCACCGGCACAGTCTGAGGGGGTCCGTGCGCCCCAGCGGGGGTTCACCGGGGAGGGACGGGCTGTCGGACCACCGCCTCACTGGTTGCCTTCATAGTTGAGCACGTAGTAGTCGTGCACGTACATCAGGACGGCGATGGGCTGGCCGATGATCAGGGATATCCAGACGGCCGCGTTCCCGTAGTTACCCCTGAGGAATTTGGAGACGAACCAGGCCAGCGGGATCTGGAAGGGATGGAGTGTGGGGGGGTGGAGCAGCATCAGCCCCATGGCAAAGCGGGGCTCAACCTCGGGGGGCTGCAGGACCCCCCCAAACCCCTGTCCCCCTTCCCAGGGGACCCAGCACGGAGTCAGGGCTCTCCCTTACCTGAGCTGCCATCCCCATGAACGCCCAAGGCCGCAACATCTTCAGGGGGACGCTCAACAAGTACTGCGGGGACACAGCGTCAGCGCCGGCCCTGGGCTGGGAGCAATCGGAGCTCCGGGCAGGGACTTGGGGGGGGTTAGAGGGGGGGGCAGCAGCCAGGCAGCCCCCCCCAGGAGCTGGGAGGGAGCACTGACCTCGTGGAAGAAGGCAGACGCCAGGAAAACGGCCGTCTGGGCTGCCCACTTGCTGGCCCCCCGCTTTAGCATGGGCTTGTAGAAGTGCCTGAGAAGCAGCCCCCCCATTAGCACAGAGTCCTGGGAGTGTCACAGCCCCCCAGAGCGAGGGGACACACACACAGGACAGCCCCCTCCTGCGACCCCCCCCCCCGTACCTGAGACACCACTTGTGGACAGGGATGTTCCAGTTCTGCCAGAAATAGGTCACTGACTCCGAATTCCTGAGGAAGAGGGCGGTGAGCCGCAACCGGGAGCTGCCGCGTCCCCGTCCCTGCTCAGGGACAGGAGGGGACTCCCCCCCCTTTGCCCCCCACTCACCACCAGTCCCTGTAAAATTCCCGGTCCCCGAACTGCATCACTTCGGCCACCACGTTCAGGCAGGAGTGGAAGAACCAGTAGAAAAAGATGAGCCAGATGAGGTGGTTGGGGACCTGGGGGGGGAGGCAGAAGCCATGAGGAATAAAGGGGGGGGGCTGGCTGGGTGTGTGTCCCCCCCACGGGCAGGGGGACCAGCAGTGGGGGCAGCAGGGGTACTCACGGCCAGCTTCAGGAGCCGCTCGATGATCCGGGAATAATCCATGTCCTGCAAGGCATCGGCTCGCGTCACCCCTGTCCCACGGTCACCCGGGAAGAGGGCAGGCAGGGACTGGGCTGTCCCGGGGGGGGGCTCGAAATGCGGGAGGGAGGGCAGCTTGGCCGGATCCTGGCGCTGGCTCTGGGGGCCGGACAGCTTCTGGCCCACTGAGGCCAGGCGGGGGGGAGCTTCTGACACCCCTCCCAAAAAAACACCTGCCCGGGGCCCCCATCACTCACCCGAAACGGCTTCATGGAGTTCTGGATCGTGGGCACCATCCACTGGAACAGAAAACGCCGCTGGAGCCCGGGCTTGGCACAGGGAGGGGGGGACCCCAACACGCCCCCCCCCCATGCTGGCAGAGCCCCCGGGTACCCGGGGAC
>NW_010972654.1:818596-819106 GCF_000737465.1 Haliaeetus leucocephalus
CAACCGCCGTCGGCGGCCGAGCTAATCGGCCGCGGCCGAGTCCCTTCTGCCGGCTTTCACCCGCTAATTGAATTAAAACCACACCGGTGGATTAGCCGTCACCGCACCAGAGCCGCGGTCGTGCTGCCAGGGGGGTTCAGTCTGTCGTGACACGGGGGTTTCCCCCCCCCAGTCCCCGTCCCCCGACTCACCAGCATGACCACACACCAGTTGAGGATGCCGCGGTAGTTGCTGTAGCCGCTGGCCGAGCTCAGCAGAGACTCCTGCACCTTGTGACACCTGGGGGGAGGGCAAATGGGGGGGGGACACACACAGCGGCGGTGGGGTCAGCGTGGGGGACACACACACACAGAGCCAGAGCCACCCCAGGGACCCCAGCAGCGCCTTGGGGAGAGGAAGGGAAATTGGGGGGGGGGGGGGGTGGAAAAAAACCCCATGGATTTTGTAACAGGTTGGGGGGGCTGCAGGCAGGAGGGCAGCGCCGGGATGGGCAGGGAGCAGGCAGGAGGG
>NW_010972654.1:819116-819483 GCF_000737465.1 Haliaeetus leucocephalus
GGGGGGGGGAGTGTAGAGGGGCCCCCCCCCAGTGCGTGGGGACACGATTTCCACCCCCGCGGGAGGGGACGGGGACGGGGGTGTCCCAAGCACGTTCGAGCGGTGCCAGGGCTGGGCGCAGCCCGGAGTTGCAGGCAGGGCAGGCAGGGCGGGCAGCTCCCAGGGTTGGGTTCAGAGCCCCCCCCCCGCCCCAGATAAGGCTGGGGGGGGCTGCGGAGGGGTCAGGGACCGATCCTGCCCCCCCCAAGGGGAGGAGGGGGGGTGCAGTTCTGTTTTTGGGGTGTTATCACAGGCAGCGGGCAGGCAGGGCTCACCCACCAGCCCACAGCCCCTCGCTCCTGCCTGGGGGGGGGGAGAGCAGGACCCC
>NW_010972654.1:824413-825588 GCF_000737465.1 Haliaeetus leucocephalus
GGGGGGCGATGCCGCCATCCCCCTGCCCGCCGCCGGTCCGCTGGTGAAGGTGGCCGTCTGGGGGCTGTCGGGCACGCCTGGGGCCTTGGCGCGGGCCGTCACCCACACCGCGCTCGACTGGGGGCCCGAGTTCCTGCTCCGGCTCTTCTAGACCCCCCCCACCCCAGGGACACCGTCACCGGCCCACGGTCCCCAGCCGGCGCTGGGCTGCCCAGCCCGGGGGTGGTTTTCAATAAAGGCTCTTTTTGAGGCGTCTCTGTGCAGCCCCCCACCTCGTTTTTGGGGGTGCCCCTGGTGGGGATCGGGCCCCTGTCCCGCCCCACCGCCGTTTGGGGTCCCCCGTTCCCCCGAGATGAGGCCAGCGCTCTGCCTGCAAGAAGACTTTATTGGGAGTTTGGGGGTCCCCTGCCTGCTCTGCTCCCATCAGCCCCCGGGGCAGCTCATTTGCATGTGATTTACATGCCACTTCCCACCACGCTTTGAGGACCACGGGGTCCTGCCCCACCACCCCATCCCCGCAGCTCTTCCCATCACGTCCCCTGCACGGGGGGACTGTGGGGGGGGTCGCACCGGGGTTGGGACCCCCCCGGGGACCCCCCCAGCTCAGTCGAGGGTCCGGAAGGTGAGCAGGGGCGACTTCTCCGGCATGAGGATGAAGCGGAAGACGGTGCGGACATCCTCGGTGGACACCGCCTCGATGGTGAAGTTGCGCAAGACCTGGTGGGAGCCAAGACATTGGGTCAAGCCAAGACGTTGGGTTAAGCCGAGACGTTGGGTCAAGTCAAGACATTGGGTCAAGCCGAGACATGGGGTTAAGCCAAGATGTTGGGTTAAGCCAGGATGTTGGGTCAAGCCAAGACGTTGGGTCAAGTCAAGACGTCATTGGGTCAAGCTGAGACATTGGGTTAAACCAAGATGTTGGGTTAAGCCAAGATGTTGGGTCAAGTCAAGACGTCATTGGGTCAAGCCAAGCCATTGGGTCAAGCCAAATGTTGGGTCAAGCCAAGACGTTGGGTTAAGCCAAGATGTTGGGTCAAGCCAACCCAACCGCGGGGGGCCCCAGGACCCCTGGCCACTGGGGGAGGGGCACATTGCGGGGGGGGGTTCCCCACTCACGTGCATGAGGAAGAGCATCATCTCGGCCTCGGCGAGCCGTCGGCCGATGCACTGGCGGG
>NW_010972654.1:830172-830445 GCF_000737465.1 Haliaeetus leucocephalus
AACGGGGTCAACAGGGACCACCCAACCGAGGGGTGGCTGCCACCCTGGAAGGTGCCAAGACCCCCCCGGGATGGGATGGGGTCAACGGGGACCACCCAACCGAGGGGTCCTGCCACCCTGGGGGTGCTGGGACCACCCGGGATGGGATGGGGTCAACGGGGTCAACAGGGACCACCCAACCAAGGGGGTGCTGCCACCCTGGAAGGTGCCAAGACCGCCCCAGGATGGGATGGGGTCGACGGGGACAACGGGGTCAACAGGGACCACCCAACC
>NW_010972654.1:830495-831461 GCF_000737465.1 Haliaeetus leucocephalus
GGGTCAACCGGGGCAACGGGGACCACCCACCCAACCGAGGGGTCCTGCCACCCTGGAAGGTGCCAAGACCCCCCCGGGATGGAACGGGGTCAACGGGGTCAATGGAGACCACCCGACCAAGGGGTCCTGCCACCCTGGGGGTGCTGGGACCACCCGGGATGGGATGGGGTCAACGGGGACCGCCCAACCGAGGGGTCCTGCCACCCCGGAAGGTGCCAAGACCGCCCCAGGATGGGATGGGGTCGACGGGGTCAACGGGGTCAACAGGGACCACCCAACCAAGGGGGTGCTCCCACTTTGGGGGTGCTGGGACCACCCGGGATGGGACAAGGTCAACTGAGACCACCCAGCCAAGAGGTGCTGCTGCCCTGGAAGGTGCTGGGACCCCCTGGGACAGGATGGGGTCCATGGGGACCACCTAACCAAGGGGGTCTTGCCACACTGGGGGTGCCGGGACCACCCAACCAAAGGGTGCTGCCACTTTGGGGGTGCTGGGACCACCCAGGATGGGACGGGGTCAACAGGGACCACCCGACCAAGGGGGTGCTGCCACCCTGGGGGTGCTGGGACCCCCCCCGAGCATGGGGACCCCCCTCCCCCGACCTGTAGATGGGCCCGAGGCGCTGGAAGCTGTCCTCCATGCGGTGGTGGAAGTCCTGGAAGCCGCCGCTGCGCCAGACGCGGTAGAGGTTGAGCCAACGGTTGCGGCCGTCGCGGGGAATGGCCTCGAAGGGCCGCACGGCCCCGGGGACCCCCCCGGCCCCCCCCGAGCACAGCCCTCGCCGGCCCCCCCGGCCCCACAGCCAGCTCCGGGCTCTCATGGTTCGGCGTCCGGATCCGGCCCCCGGCGCCGCCGTCGCCTCCCCCTTATATCCCCAAGGCCAAGGTCGCCCCCGACGTGACGTGGCGCGGGGCGTCCCCCCCACTCCGTGACGCCGGCCCCCGGGGACGCGTGGGGCCCACGGA
>NW_010972655.1:0-37988 GCF_000737465.1 Haliaeetus leucocephalus
GAGGCCATGCAAAAGAGGCCCCTTGTCTCCCACGTTTCTTACTTGACCAAGTTCGGGTAGAACTGCTTGTCCCATGTGCTGTATAAGGAGTTGGTGACGTACAGCCTCTTGCCATCCACGCTGAGCTGCATTTTACTAGGGCCGCCATACACTCTCTTGCACTGAAGGCACAACAGACAGCAGTGATGTTACTGTCTTCTTTCTTTGAGCAGTCAAGCACAAGCAGGAGCAGGAGAGCAGAGCAGAGCAGAGTGGCTGCCTCCCCTCCCAACACAGACAAGCTACCAGATGCTGCAGACACAGGGCATCTCCGTAGTGGAGACCTACCCCAGAAACCCTGGGCAAGAGAATTAGCAGAGCAGAGCCAAAGTCCAAAGGACACCAGAGGGCAAACAGGCCACGGAACTCACCTTGATCACCAAGGGCTCCGGCTGGCACTTCAGCTCTTCGTCTCTACACCCAGCCACGGGTCCACCTCTGAGGATACTGCCTCCCACAAACACCTGTAAGCGAGGCAGTGGGAGACATGATGCCTTGTCATCTAACCACCACCACATCCTGCCGAGGAACCCAACAGCACAAGCCTTTCTGCTCCTGCCTTACCTGTCCCACCAGCCTGGGCTTGCAGGTTTTGGAGAGCTCATACTGGCGGATGTCTCCATGCAGCCAGTTGCTGAGATAGAGGTACTTGTCATCCATTGAGATGATGAGGTCCACTGTGAATGCTAGGGCACAGAAACAAAAAGCTCCAGAGAAGACAGCAGCAACAGAAAACATGCCTTGCATCGAACCCCAGCTCGCATCTCTCCCTGCCATTCTGTACATCTCACAGGCTCAAGTGCACAGGCTCCAGCTGGGGCAGCAGTGTCTTCTTGGGGGGGTGCGCAGCCCCTCAGCCCCTCCAACGAGCCTTCTGTCGTGTTTACGCAGCAAGGCTTTGGCAGTCAGTGAGTGGGCTTTGCCAGGCTGTGCAAAACAACGCTCCGGAGGAAAAAGGAAACACCACCTCAGGGCACACAAACCTGGCATCTTGGGCATAATCCATCCCGTCACGTCCTTGGCCGGTATCCGAATCACCTCCTCCACTGCCCAGTTGTCTCTCTGCACAAGAAACACAGGCACCGCACCATGAGCGTTCCTGGCTGGTCAGGCAAGAGCACTCCCCTGCACTCGCACACTTGCACAGCTAGGCAAAGTTGCCGGAGGAAGGCTGCCACTGCACCCAGCTACTATGAGCAGACACAATTAGGACAGCATCGTCGGATACCAACAGCAAGGCTGGTCTTCGTCGCTCAAATTAATCCCCCAGATGTTCATCCCAGCTGGTCACGATGGGCTCCCTTTACACTCAGTGGAAGAACAGACTCCTCTCGTTCTAGCACACACATCCGAAGCAGGGTCTGGATACTGCCCCCTCCACACGCCTCCTTCTTTCTCTCTGCTACCCCAAATTTCTTCTGTGTGTTTCTCAATCCCTCTGTAGCTCACCACGGCCGGGTCTCCCCTGGCTGCTGGCACAATACTTGCCTCGCACTTGTAGAAGCGGTAGACGATGCCACTCAGGGCACAGCTGACATATCCCTCGGCAGCATCGGGGTTGTGGAGGAATTTAACGCTCAGGGGCAGAGAGTCCTCCCCCAGGTCAAAGCACTGGGTGAGGCTGCGGCAGGACAAGTTCCACACGTTCAGGCGGCGCCCAAAGACCCCTGAGGAAAAGGAAAACCATGTCAGAAGAGGGAGGGCTACCCTAATCCCTCCCCAAAATGCTCACAGGCAGGGACAGCCATGGCAGCGACGAGCCAGAATCAGCAGAGAACCTGCGGTGATTTAGGGAGCAGTGGGAGAAGACAGGAACCAGCCTGTCTTAAGGACAGATGCTCCATGTCCTGTAGCCGTGTCTGTAAAATGGGCCATTGGGGAAGAAATCTGCCTGTGCCCTCTCACCAGCTCCGGCCCTTTCTTTGACGGCATCGACACCCTCCCACCACCTTGGTGAGTTCTGGCTCAGCACTTGCACCCATATTCCCTCACCTTTCTTGAAGTCATCGGGACTGAATCCATATCCCGTACATTTTGGGGCTGTTCCAGCAGAGCTGACCAGAACATTGTGGCGTGGCTTGTAACAGAAGTCATATCCACTCGGTGGGCTGTCACACTCATTTTCCCAGTTCCCCTTCAGCTCAAAGGTCTCTCCATCCAGCACAATAAATCCACCTGCGATACAAAAAGGGGATGCACGAAATATCACATACTCCACTTCCAAACCAATCCGTTTGTTCATGAGGTTATTAAAGGGCAAAGTACCTTTCGCATTGCCAGATGGATCTCCTATGTTGGCAATCAGAATATCGCCATTAGGCAGGCTGCGAGGTATATTGAGGTATCCCTTGTTGCACTTCCAGAAGACATCCACTGGCTCAATCACCTGAAAAAAGTTGACACACACACACTTCAGCCTCTGACTGCTCAGCTCATTTCACACTCCCTGGCAGAGCCTTTGGCCATCAGAGACTTCTGAAAATCTCTGACACCTGCTGGAGCTTTCTTTCCCAGAACTCACGCTTGCTAGGACCTGCTCCTCCTTAAAGAGGAGCAAAAAAGCCTCTGAGCTCCCCTCTACACAGACAACAAGAGTGCAGCAACACCTAACTCATAACAGCTTGTCTGTCCACCTCACTATTTGGGAGTGGGGCAGGTGTGGTGTGTTGCGTGACTTCCCGTTATTAGACTCTCTCTGAATGCAACAGGCACACAGAAGGGAAGGCAATGATGATCAGAGCCTTCCTTGGTCTGAAAAGGAGAGAGCCGAGAGGCAAAAGTGACCCAGCTCTCTAAAATCAGGGTGGAAGAGAAGACAAAGAGAGAACCCTTCTTCCCTCTACATTATTCAAGAAGCACCAGTTCCCAACTCCTTCCCAGAAGCTTGTCTTTGAATCACCTCAGGCATACCTTACACAGCTTGGGAGCCCGGCACTGTGAACCCACATCCACCACGTAAATGCGGGAAGAAATCAAACAGGGAAGAATCAGCTTGTTCCTTTTCGTTGTGGTATTGTCAAAGCAGGGGCAGGCAGCGCTCCACCCCGAGGAATGCAGCTCGTCTTTGAGGTTGGGCATGGGCAGGCGGTGAATCACCTAGGCACTCAAGGTAGAGTTAGGGTTCACACAGGGAGGCACGGAGAAATGGGGACCCTAATGCAACCAGCAACATAGAGATGATAACACCACTGCCCACACCAAAGGAGATCTCCGGAAATGTTAAATGTGACTGATCAGTTCAAAGATGCACAGTAGATAATGTGTCTTTGCAGCCTTTGGAGACAGGTAAACTCCAATTTCCCATTTAGGATGACAGCAGACAGGTTGGTACAGTGCATAACAGAACATTGCAGCACAGTAGAAAATTGCTGAACTCTGCAAAAGTGCTGGATACCCTAAACCACCTGGGTCACTGGAGACCATTTTCCATGCTGAGCAGCCACTGACAGGGTGATTCAGAGCATTTGCTCAAAAACTCACTAGCAGCACCAAGATTCTCTGGAAGTGAGTTGGGAAGTGAGTCAGAGCCAACTTGTCCCCGGGACACAGAGACAGAGGTGATTCAACTAGAGTGAGGCATACAGAAGACAGTGGAAAGAGACCAGGAAGGTGAGATTCCTAGCAGACAACATCCCTATCTCATGCATAATACCGGTGGAAAAGCAAGAAGTAGACCTGTCATGACAAAACTCACAAGGGGTCTCCCAGATGGGTCTCGGCAGGATATGAACAGGCAGCAGGGGAAAAAAGTCAGTTCAGGGTGGATGAGACAGAAAGATGCAGGAAGACAAGAAGGTGTAAGGCATAAACAGACAGCTGGCATGACAGAGTGGCTATCAAGCAATCTGATTTTCCCCAGCAAAAAAGAGTAGATGTCCTGAATCTGGAGGCACTATAAAGCACAGAGCCAGCAGCTAGTCACCAGCCCAGTAAAAACACAGTCAAGACACAGGTACCTGGCAATAACATGGAGATCTGGGGTTGAGATCAATGGTGGCCAGGAAGTCAGGTTGGTCGATGCATGTTTCCCTGTAGGTACAGGTCACGTAGGCAACCTCCTCTCTGGGAGCTGGGTATATAGAAAGCTTCCTTTAGAACACACCATGAACCAGCCAGAAAGGAAAAGAAAAGCTTCAACAGACTCTCAGATAGGACTGAACTTATTTTTCTGGATGCTACAACCTTCTTCCCTGGTCACTGTCAACTGTCCAACCCTGCTTCCATTACTGACCCAGAGGTAAGAGAACAAAAGTGGATCTCCATATAGTTACAGCCTTCTCCCTTTGGAGAGGCTATAACACACATGGTTAATGGTGGTCTCCACTACCCACTCCAAAACACGCTCAAGAGGACTTGCCTTTCACAACATCCGGGCAGGTGGGGTACTCGTAGCACTGAACTCTGCATCTGTCTGATTCGAGAAGAAGAGAAGAATAAAATGAGAAACGTCCACGTCCTAAAAGGTGCCTATTCAGAAGACTCTGTCCTACCCGATGGACCTTCTCCCACCCCCGCTGTCAATGGGGACCTCTGTGACCAGCATCTAGTCTTGTTATGGCACCGACAAATCACAGATACAGGAGAGGAATCCTCTCTCAGGTGCCACCTGGCACATCATGGATTAAACCACTGCTCAGTTCCCTTCTGCATCCTCTGAGCACCTCACTGATCGCTTCCCCATCAGCAGTGAAGGAGAGAGAGCTTACACAGAGAACCACGTCAGTATTGAAGGTCTAGCCTGGAAAATAAGCCTGGTTTCTTGTCTCCCTGATGATTCTGCAGCAGAAGGGGAGGCTCCCCTCAGCACGGATGCTACAGCCACATGCAAGTAGCTTTTCAAGGCAAAAGAAGCCCCTGGAAGCAGAATGGTAGCGAGACAATAGAAACCTCTGGCACCAGTCGGACAACACGCCAAACTTCAGTCCCACTCTTCTCTTTCCTGCAGTGCTGCAGAGGAACAAACCTACCAGTCCACAAATGGGTTTCAAGGTGGGATGTCTGCAGCCTCCAGGCAGTGGCTGGAGCCAGGTCCAGGATGGGGCTACAAGGCTTGGAGCTGCTGTGGGCTGCGGGGAGGCTGCAGAGTATCTCTTACCCATGCTGAAGGCCTTCTGGTTCACTCTCCCCAAGAGCAGAGGTGCTGGAACTGGAGGTGCAGCTTGCTGCCTGCCTTGCTGGAGTGGGCTGTGTTGTGCCAAGGCTGCTCCGAGGGGGCCTTATATACAAGGCAAAGGGGTGGGGGGAGAAAGCAAGCTGCCAAGGGAGGAGCCATCACTCCTAAGTGTTTGGGAGGTGCCAGACCAGCGCTGCAGCTTGTTTCCGCCTTGCTAACCACCAATCTAGAGGAAAAATCTGCTGGTCCATGCAGGTCTTTTCCTTAAACACAACCTCCCGTATCTGATCCTGGAGCTCTGGTGATTTCCAATGACTTCTTCAGGCTCTGGAGGCCTCCATGTCCCAGCCGAGAAACAAGCTAATTAAAGCCATCCCCCATACCCAGGCTCCTGCCATACAAAGGTGCAGTGGCTGCAAATTCCACACGAGGGATGAGAAGTCCAGCTAGATAATCGGCCCCACCAGCAGCCTCCTGGAAATTACAAGGTTTCAACATACGGAGGCCACCAAAGGCACCTCTGAAACCTGGACCCTGACAGAAGGCACGTCTCTGTCTGAGGGCTGAGCTGAAGGCATCATGGGCTCCCTGGGGTCAACTCAGAAAGCCAGGCCCAGAGGTGCCTCTACCCACAAAGAAGACTTTGGGAGCTCCTAAGGACTGCAAACTGGGATACAGCACTCAGAGGAGGGAGGGGGCTCCAACAGTACTGACATCAGAAGAGACTTGAGGAGCTGCTGATGGCTCCCAAACAGCTAGAAAACACATCAGGCTAGGAATGGGTGCCTCAGGAAAAGCAAACTGTGCCCTTGTTGATCTTGCTGATGCAGCACCTACAAGGTCAAGACATGCCTGCTGCCTCTCAGGTTTGCATCTCCATGTGGGGAAGTCAGCCCACCTGTGGAAAATAGGAACCTTTCGGATTTGGGGCAGCTCGACACCGTGAAACAGTGCCTGAGCAGTAGCTACTTACTCTCCCCACCAGCCCACTCACTGAACACCCAAAGCCCCATAGCAGCCACTAACGCTGCAAAGTGCCTGGCACCAGTGTGGCTGAATTACATACAAACTAGACTAAACTGTCACAAAACACCCATGGGAACAGCAGAGGCCTCCATTAAAGGGATTGAGGTATTGGAGAGAAGGATTTTGGAAGAAGGGTCCCCTCCTGAGATCACCAGGAGCCTGGCTGCCACCAGCTGCCAAACTAAAGCAGGAAGAAAACACCAAGTGCCATGGAACGTGAACGAGCATCGCATCGTGTGGAAGAACTCCTCGATCAGTGGGCAAATTACACAGGATAAGTAATTGCTCCACGGAGGAATGCAGAAACATCTGACAGCACCATTAAAGAAGCCCTCGGGAGATCTCCACCAGAAGAGATCGCAATCTCACTAGGGCTGTAATTAATGTCTCTCTGGTTCCAGAACAGCACTTTAAACATGTGACAGGTGGACATGGGAGCAGCCTGGCACCTGGCATGAGTGCCCAGCTTTAAGCAGTTTCTCAAATAATTACTGCACTATGCAGAGGCAGGTGCTTGTTTCAGGCAATAGAAAAGGAAAACTGCAGGCCCATTTTCACTCCTTCCAGAAAGAGTGGAAATTCCAATTTCCAGGCTGCCAGGACGTATGGCCCAAACATGTGCTCCAAGCAATTGTGGGCTTCACTGGACAGCCCACAGTCAGGTGGCAATTACTCCCCTCTTCCTGACCATCTCTTCCAACCCTGATAGGGAAGAACATGCTATAATTTTGGTAATGGGCAAGACAAGGTGATACAAGCTGGTGCAGACTGGCCCAGCGCACTAAATGCGTTGGGAGAAGACCTTGCTTCACCAAGAAAACCATGTCTGCTCTAAACACCCAAGCAAGACCTGCCCCAACTATGGGAGCACCCTCCAACCTTCCCCTCGTTCTCCAGGGAGGACGTTCTCTCGCTTCCCACCTCACCGTGCCATAAAACCCTGGAGGTGCTCCAGGATGTCTAAGTGTTGCTCATCATCTTGCATTCTTAAATCCCTCAGTCCTATACTTTTGTCCTGGCCTCCATACTCTCTTTACAGCTTTCTGCCACACTCAAACAGGTCAGCAAGGCACTAAGCACCATGAGAGCAGCAGAGTTTGGAAGGACTGTAGCCAGTGCCAGTGCCCCCGCAAAAAATGCCAGCAGAGGTACATTGTCCTAGACCTTCCCAGGCTCCACATCTCCCAAGTGTTTCACTCTGTTGCAGTCCATTCCCCTCTTCAGGAGCAGAAGGAAAACCACACCATCCAACCACTGAAGATGTTGTGAAACAGAGCTTTGCTGGCAAGCTGTAAATTCATGGCACGGGCAAACACCGAGCAAAACCAGCTAAGCTCACCTCTTGCCAGGGCAGAGGAGAGAGCAGAAAGGAGCAGGATGGTGAGATTCCTGGCGGACAACCTCCCTGCCAGCTGCGGATCCCCAGCGGAGCAACACGAAGTCAATGGCAGGTGGCACAGCTCACTGCACAGAGGCAGTAGCAAGACACAAACGACTCTGGGGGCAGCACAGAAGAGTCCACCAGAGGCATGTGAGACAGAAAGACAGAGTGCTCAAAACTTTGGTGCAAGTGGTACGCAAACAGCCTGAAGCGCAGAGGCACATCTAAGACAAAAGGCAAATGTTTTTAAAAGCAAGCAGACTGTGCAAAGCTCAGATCCAACACCCTGGATCTATCGATCCCCTCACTGAGCAGAAACAAACCAAATGTCACAGGGCTACTGGACTCACACCCGGGACACGTGGTGCCCTTCAGCACGTCACTTCAAAACACATTTCTATGTGCAGGCTAGCAGGTTTGCTGGAGGGAACATCAGCATAGCACAACTACACTTCTTCTCCCTCAAGGCACCTCTCCGCCTTTTCTCTGCTACTACTTCAGCTGCCCCTTCCCCTCTGAATGAGGGGTTTGCTGTTGGAGCAGGAGTCACAGGGGAGGGCGCAGAAAGGTCTGGCCAGAAGCACGGCAGCAGTGGGATCACCCCTCCCCACTGCAGCCCACAGCTGCAACCAGACAAACCCATCCGACACCCACATCCTTAGGTTGTGATTTCAGACACCATGTAATGAGAAGTGACTTCAGGCTGCTGCTGAAGGGCCCTGCCATGTGCAGCCACGGGGAGATGGACGGTGAGTCACTTTTCTGGCAGCGCAGTTTTCTGCCGGATCAGCTCCTCCGACCAACTCCTCCCACAACTGCATAATCGCTCCATCTGACACAAGAGGAGTGGCAGCACCATGCAGCTGGGGAGGACGGACGAGCAGGACCTGCTTTTTCTCCTCTTCCATGCCTCTGCCTAAAGAAAGGCATTGGCAACTTTCCTTAAAAGTCCCTACAAGCACTGCAAATCAGGCTCCAACCTTGTAACAATTGAAAACAAGAACAGTTGACTTTCCTCCAGTGATGGAGAAGGAAATGCAAACCAGGAATACATATGCTGAGCAGTTTACCTAAACATTTCAGGCTCCACTCCAAGGACTCATTTTACACTTCTCTGTATATAACAAGGCACTTCTCTACACTATATAGACTCAAAAGTAAGAAGTCAGTCTTCACAAGAGAAGTAGAGCTCAAGGGAGCAGACCAAAAAATAGGGTTTTTTTAATGGTGACTCTCATCAAACTGCTCTGGCTTCACTTCAGCAGAAACCATTCTCCATTCTATAACTTCCCCAGCTACTAACTGAGATATAATATACCTTGCTGTCCTCTCACACTTGTTGAAAATACTACAGATAGACTCTCTTTTTTATATAAATACATCTACTTGTCTTGGATATGACTTGGCAGCAGAAATATACATGAATTTGTGACCTCAAATTAAGAATCAATGAGTGAAAACCAGGGAATAGTAATTTATGAAGGAACAGGCAAGCTGTACTATGCCCTCCTGTGGCCATCTGGAAGATCATCTACTGTCTTTAACGCCAAAAATTGAAGTCAAGCTGATGCACTGAGAGGCAGTTTGGAAATACCATGGACTGCAGAAGGCTAGGTCAGGTCCACCAGTTTCTTCACATTCTTACCTACTTCCCAATAGATCACAATTTCAAGAAACAGTATGAAATAGTGTGTGCAGACCCAGAGTTTTGTGTGCTTGTGAGTAAGGATGGATTTCTCCACATCCTCTGCAATACTACTGAATTAACATATGAGTGTCTTTTTTGACCTACCAAGTATCTGGACCTGCTCTGCATTCACCAGCTTATTTTGTTTCACTGCATGTGCTTCTTCCACTTTGACAAGCATGAGAGAGATGATGGTCAGTCATGAGGGTAAGGTTTCACAACACCTTCAGAGATTCTCCAAACAGCAGGCATTTGGCTAATGTCCGAAATTCTGGGGTCCATTTCCAATGGCCTCTGACTGCGGGTAGTTACCATGACAGTGTCCCCTCAGAAACTTCCTTATAGACAATGAAGGTGTTGTCAATACAGTCAGGTGAGTCCACAGTAAAGCTCACCTTGCAATAAAGTAGACCCAGACAGGCACACATACTAAAACCAGAATCTCTACTATGGACATGGAACCCATAAGCATGGTGAGACCCATTGGTTTCCTCTCAGAATCACAAGCAACTCTACTCACAGCTTACCTTTTTCAGTACCCAGATTAGGAGATATTAGGAAATATGAAATATTTTAATTCAAGCGAGTCTCACACTTTGCTTTTCTCTTCCTTCTCTTAAGCACCTTTTTGCTTTTAACATTTGTCCTTTACAATGAATAGAAGCAATCCACACTTCAGTAGCTGTACACACTTGTATTCAGGAGCATTTCCAACCGGGATTTCAGGATGGGACCCAGACTGGAGTGCTCACTGTAGCTGGAATGAGAGACCTCAGTCACCCTGCAATACACTGATGGACCGAGAAAAGGCTGACGGCGACCCTCACTAGCAAGTTTGTGATCTGTGGAAAATCACGACCGAAAATTGCTAGCAGAGTGAGAGTAACTCCTAGCTGTACTTCTATACTGCATGAAGACAGGCTGCAGCCTGCCCTCACGTGGCTATGTGGAAGATCATGTACCTTTTCCAATTTTAAATGCTCAGTTGTATAGGAAACAGGTCTGAAAAAAATACAGGCTCCAGTAGTACTGGCTGGTAGCAAATGATTTCCTAACAAATCAATGACTTTCCTGGACAGCTGTTTAGACAGAGATTGTTTAGACACTGAGCACTCACTGTACTCACTCAGCATGGTCTATTAGCAGCATTTACACAGGTTAGCAGTGTATACTCCATTCACGAAACCAGTCCCTTCGTAAGGAAAACAATGAGTCCTTGAAGCAAGAAGCTTCTGAAAATGGGCTTTTACATCAGACACAGGTGGCTACAATGCCTTGTCATTTAGAAAGCTTTCTGGCTTCACAGGTCCTAACAGAACTGCTTGTCGCAAGGTTTCAGAGAGACCAAGGGGCAGCAGTCCAGCTGCTCTGTGTTAAAAACACAAAATTGAACTCTCAAAGCCTGGTTCCAAACATGTTAGGCAAGACAGTAAGCAGCTATATACAGAATGAAGTCTTGATTTTAAAGTAAGATCTGTCAGTTAGATGAGGATTTTGCTGTGGAAGCACGGTAAAAGTTGGAAAAAAACCAGCCAAAAGGCTCCAGCGGGAAGTCCCATTAACATGCTGCTCCTCCAACATTGCTGATGTGATTCCAGTGTTACAGCTGGCAATGCTAAAGCTCAGTAGGAAACAGCAGAGACTGGCAATAGACACAGATGGGAAAGCAACAGATCTAGGGAGGCAGAAAAGAGAATCAGACCCAAGAAACAGCTTAGGGAAGATGCATCAGGAACTGGCACGAGAAGAAAGGGTGAACTTGTGAGTGCTTGTCTGTTCAAGAAGTTGCAAGACACCTGAAAGACACCTGTAAGACACCTGCTGCTAGCATCATCAGAAAAGTTTTTTGCAGTTTGCTCCAGTCTTAGAAAATGGAAGAGAATCTTTGCTTGCAATAATAGGAACAAAGGTGGCTTCAGCAAAAATAAATTCCTCGCCAAACAATTTTTAGACAAATGACATTGTTAACTTTCTGAAATGATCTTACATTTTGTTCTTTGAAATAGAAAATGCTGAAATGCTAAAAAGAAAAAAATGCGAAGCTCCACCTGACTTGAAGAACAATTTTATTGTTGATTTTTATAACATCAGTGCACAAATGTTAAATTATAACCCAGCTCCAGAAACATGTGGCTTCAGATTAGATATGCATGATTTTTATGCTATGTCTGCTGTAAAGCACTGATTACTTTAAGCAAATTAAGCTTTGCAGGGACAGGACACTCTTGCTCTGGGGCAAACCCATGGAATGTATCTTTCTTAGGGAGTTATTTAGGAGCAGCTTTTCCACCAACAAACAGTGGCAAGGCAAACTGGCAAACAGTGGCAAGGCAAAGTAGCATCAAACAAGGCAAAGTGTCCTTAAAAGATGGGTGACCTCGGACTTGAAACTGACAGTCAACGGTGATTACACAGGACCTTATGAAAGAGGAAGGAGTAGAGAAAATGAGATGTATATCATGTTTCAGAGAGATTCACTTGGCTGCCTCAGAATGAGAGGAAAGTGGAACTTCTGTGGCTCACCCTAATGGAAATCTAAATTCAGACAGTGGACAAAGTTACAGCTGACACGATTCACCTATATAAAAGGGGGGTAGAGAGGAGAGAGAGGGAGAAAGCGAAAAAACAACAGAAAGGAAAAAAAAAACCCAACAAAACCAACTCCAGACAACAATTACATCCAGATATCAGAGGTACTGTCACCACCAGGGTAACGAATCTCATGAGCTAGGACAGGCCCTTCAGGTTCCTTCCCAAAATCCACTAGGAAGTTTTTATTCACTTTCAATCCACCTCTTTCAGTATCCACATCAATCTGCAGCATAACAGAGCCTTCCCTGAAAAATGGACAAGAAAACAGAAATTGGGAAAAGGATTCGTATTTGTTGCTCTTCTCTTCCATATTTGGGCAGGATTTGTCTTCATTTAATATAAAATGAAAAGATTCCCAGATTCCAAATGGGTCTTAGCAGGTCTCAAAAGTGAGTTACACTGCCTCAGTGAAACCTGCAACCTCAAATTAGCAATGAATGAGTGAAAATTAATAGCTGTTGTTTATAATAAAGGAATGGGCAAGCTGCACTATGCCCTCCTGTGGCCATCTGGAACATTATCTTCTCCTTTCTTTAAATCCAAAAAAATACAAAGTCATGCTGATACACTCAAAGGCAGTTTGGAAGTACTACGGATTCCAGGAGGCTAGGTCACATTCACTGGTTTCTTCCCATTCTCACCTACTTCCAAACAGACCATGATTTCAACAAATAGTGTGTGCAGGCCCCAACTTTTGTGTACCTGTTGAGCAGGGATGGATTCTGGCTAGTGGGTAAAACATCTAGGTTGGTAGGCTGTGTATAAAAAGTTACTGGATTCAGTCTCCCTATGTGGGAACTTTGTGCTGTATACCAGCTGGTATATGCATATCACCATTTAAGAAAGAAATCTTGAACATGGGCTTGTACAGTCATCCTCATTTACCAAAGTTTTCTTACTTGACAAGATCGGGGTAGAACTGCTTGTCCCATCCACTGTAGAGAGAGCTGGTGACATACAATCTCTTCCCATCCAAACTAAGCTGAATCATCTGAGGTCCACCTGGCACCCTCTTCCCCTAAAATTATTA
Source organism: Haliaeetus leucocephalus (assembly GCF_000737465.1). Classification (NCBI taxonomy): domain Eukaryota; kingdom Metazoa; phylum Chordata; class Aves; order Accipitriformes; family Accipitridae; genus Haliaeetus; species Haliaeetus leucocephalus. The sequence continues at coordinate 12,869 of NW_010972655.1, forward strand.
CAGAGAACAAGGTGCTCAAGATGAGCTGCCACAGAGGTTGAACAAAGGAAATGCAACAGCAAGGAGAAACAAAACAGCACAGCAGTTCTGCTACTCAGAGGACCATCCAGCACTCTGAAATCCTTGACACAGGAGCACCAAATTCCCTACTTTGGAGACAGAACAGTTTTTATTGGGAGTCTTATTCCTTACTAACTGGGAGCCTCAAAGCCATTTCAGATGAGTTCCACTTAATTCACAGAACTAGTAATGTAAGAAAGTAAGGGCTGAAGGGTTCAGGTTGTTGTACTTGGATAGAAGTATCAAAAATCAAGCAAGAGGTGGGTGGCATAACACAGTTGCAAATAAGAACATGTCTATACTGCAGCTAGCTCACAATCTGCACTATGAAGAAAAGGAGTATGTGGAACTTCTTGAAACTGCCTTTCGTGGCCAACAGATCTTAGTCATAACCATATTCAGTTCTTGCACATCTTGAGACTTTCCATAGGTAGCTGCCTTGACAGTAATAATATTAATGCACATTGATAATGACCAGAGACAATTAATACTCTTTCATTTTTCTATCACAATGCCAGGTGCCATCAAACTCTTCACACACATGCACCCCCCCAAACACACACTGCAGAATGAGCTGGTTCAGTGCTTCAACTATCAGCTGTTGAAAGATGATCAGAAGCTGTGATGGCAGTGTGATGAATGCACACTGCATTAGCTTTACATTAGCTAGCTAACAACAGCAGGGAAGATGTAATTACACAGGCTTCAGTACAGTTGAACAGCTTGTCCAATTCCACCAGGGACCCAGAACACTTACCAGGATTTACTAGCTCCAGTCCGTGCTGAAATGTGATACCTGCCCAGGCTGCCAGCCAAGATACAAACTAGCTCAGATGTGGCTTTATATGTTGTACATTTGACTGAGGTGTAGGGATATTTTAAAATGGATTACAATCAGCAGAGCACTGACAACATGCATGTTAGGAAAACTTACTTTGATCACAAATGGCTCTGGCTGACACTGCAATTCCTTGTCTTCCACTACAGTTACAGGCCCCCCTTTTGTGATGCTGCCTCCCAGAAACACCTGTAACCAAGGGAATGTGCGAGAATAGGCATCGGCTATCAAAGGAACATGAAAGCAATATAGTGACAATTCTGAAGCAAAAGTAAATTGTCAATTTCTCCTTTTAAAAAAGAAGGGAATAAGCAGACTGTACTGCCCTTGTACCTGACAGCTTTTCTGATGCTGGCTTACCTGTCCCACCAGCTTGGGTTTGCGGGTGTTGGAGATATTGTACTGGCGGATGTCTCCATGCAGCCAGTTGCTGAAATATAGGAACTTGTCATCCAGCGAGATGAGGATATCAGTAATAAGGCCTTCAAGAAAATATTCAGTAGAAAAGTCAGGAAATGGACAGGACCAGCAACAAAGAAGACCACAAGCCTATTATCTTTCAAAATTCTAGTCATAGTAGCCTCAGAAAAATATGTTAAGATATGGGTTGAACAAACACAATCATCCTTGGAAACCCACTGCCTACTCAAAGGAGGTGCAGGCTCTACCAGCATTCCCATGACCATTCCTGAATACTGTGAGCTCATGCTGAAAGACCCAAACTCAAGTATTTTTCTAGAGAAACTGACCTCAAGCATTGAGCAGCGTGGGAGCAGAGGTCTGCCAATCTCCTATTTGGTGGCTCATAAGCAATTTGGTTACATCAGAAGTGTTACACAAAGAACCCAACAGAAATTTAGTAATTTACATGGGAAGTGTTTGCCATTTAAGGATAAGATTCTGCAAAAAGCTACACTGTACCAGTGAACTAAAGAGGACAACACCCGTTTTCTTTTCCAAACATGCTCACACTAACCAGGCATGTCAGGGAGAAGCCATCCTTGTACCTTCTTGCTGGGTACTTGAATCACCTTCTCTGCTGCCCAGTCTCCTTTCTGCAGAAAGCACAGGAGAGAACCAGCATTATTATTGCCTTGACGTTAGCCAAGAGGGCTCAGCTATGCATGACAGAGGGAGGAGAAGCAAATAGTGCTATTTATTTAACAGGTCCTGTACAGAGGTGATATGCACATTGCAAATAAGTGTTACCAAGGAGTGAGGATGGTAACTATACTGCCAGAGAGAATGTTAATGATTATACTATGCAACAACCTCTAAAACAGATTGCTGTAACAGTAGCAGAACTAAAGACTGCTAATCTCCTACAGCTTGGTGTCTTATCTGTCTCCAGCTCATCCTCTAAAATGGCAATAGCTCTACTCCCCTGTCCATGACCCCACCACTTTCCCTCCCTCCCTCCTCTAGCCTCAGGTCTTTCCCTATGCTTTTAGGCTGAGCAGTAGGCAGCCCACATTGACACTGGTGACAAGTTTCACGTGTTCTGATTAGCTGTCCAATTGATATGTGTTTGTTGACCAGCTTGCAGGCCAGAAAGCAAGCCATTGAGCTAATGCTGCAGCCCTCTCCTCAGTGCAAGTGTTCATTAGATTGTCTCTTGTTCAAGTGATCACTAATGTTCCTATCATTGGCAAGACCTTCCCCTCTTTGAGACTTTCACAATTCACTAACTGTGATTAAACTGATCAACAAGTTACTGTAGAGGGCAGGAGCGTTGGAAGTGGGGCTGACAGACCAGCAACATGACCTCTTAAGCTTTGCTTCCTTTCAGGATCAGGCTGCCGAAGATTTGCATGCTGGACATCAGCAATATGGCTGCAGAGATACTCAAAATGCCTACCAACTGCAATTGCTTAAAGATGAGGGACTATATGGTAGCTTCAGAAAGCCACAGCATCAGTTTGTATGCACGCTGTCATTAGAAGGTTTGCTCTCTGACACAATGTTAGAACTTGGCTAGAATTAGACTGGAATTAGGAGCCTTTTTATTTTTAATCCAAACTCTACTACTTCCTAAGTGATTGGTGGATTTCTGAAACAACTAGGTTTGAGTTTCAGTGTTTGCCACATTACTTACCTCTGTCTTGTAGAACCGATGAACTGCACCACTCAGAGCACATCCAACAAACCCTTCTGCAGCATCCGGATTGTGGAGGAATCGAATTTCCAAGGGTATGGAGCCCTTCCCTAAGTCAATTGCCTGAATGTAGGTATGAGTGCTCCAGTCCCACACATTAATGCGGCAGCCATAATGCCCTAATGGATCAGGTCAGACAAAAATAAGCACAGAAGATATTATTTTAACAAAGAATCACTTCTAATTTTGAGAGTTTAAACAAATGCTCCCTCACCTCTCTCTACATCAGCTGGGTTAAACCCATCTGCCAAGGCTTTTGGTGCTCCCCATTCAGTGCTCATCAGGACATTGTGTCGTGGCTGATACCAGAAGTCATAACCCAGGGGGGGTACCTTTTCCCCATTCTCCCAATTTCCTTTCACTTCAAAGGTCTCTCCATCCAGCAAAATAAAGCCACCTGATATAAAAACCAAAGAAAATTGTTTGAAGACGTTCACGCAGATCCACAGCTTTAAATAAGATAAATAATATATTAATATTTAAATGCCTATTTTGTAAACACTCTGTAAAATGCAACCCTATGCTTAAGGAAAGTTTTGTGATTCTGTTGGTTTTGCTTTTGTGGACTAAAGCAAATGAAAGCTGGATTTTAAAAGAATTTTATCACACTGTAATGAATTTTTTAAGCTTCAGTTTGCTCTATTTTTACTCAGGTCATTCCAATAAATCTGTTAGCCCTCCTAGAGTACATTTCAATTAAGGGATATCTTAGAGAAGATCCTGGAGGAGTCACCTCCATTTTTCTTTGCTTGCCACCAGCATCCTTGAATTATGTACTTAATATGCATCTATTCAAGTACATGTTTGCCCACAATTCAGAAGAGAAAAACCCTGTGAAAAGGAGCAGGGTTCACCACTTACCATCTGAAGTATATTTCTTCTAATAGCTAGTATTTCTCTTTAGATGTCAGGTGTTTTACATCTGAATAGGTAACAAAATTACACAAGAATCCTTCAAAAGTTTTAAATAGGAAATGCAATCTAGAATAGCTTGAAAGGCTTAATTTTCATTAGACAATGAGACAAAGAGGATTTAGGTTTGCAACAGAATCTTTCATGCCCAAGTCACAAACACTGAGCTGGTACAGATTATGTTCAAAAGCAAGTCTTCCTTGCTCAATGCTGAAGGGACCCAAGTGAAATGTTAATAGGTTTGTTGCTCATATTATAACCACTACAGTTGGTCTTCTTTAGTCATATATGTGAAAGACTGAGACATGGAAACTGAACTCATCAACAGTCCCACAGATGTTCTTCCACATCAAGTCTGAATTGTTATGGCAGAGCAATGACCATACAGTTCACCTGAAGTATTTATTCTACAGTTAAATAAACAACTGCTGGAATGGTTATGTGCACAAAAGAACTGTAAGCTCTTAAAAACTCTTCTAGCTTTGCATGAAGCATCATTGCTTTGGAAGCATGATACTTCTATACCACAAATACTTTTCTAGAGTAATGAAGGGGATTAATACCTTTTCCATTGCCAGAAGGGTCTCCCAAACAGCTGATTAAGATGTCACCACTGCCCAGACAGTGAGAGGTGTGAGGATTAGCCACGTTACCCTTCCAGAACAACTCCACTGGCTCAACAATCTAAAATGAGTACACACATCGTCATAGTCACCTTCACTGAGATCACAACAGAATACCAGTTCCACCCCTAAGAGTTCAAGTAAGGAAGGAATGAGAATGGTGTATGTGTGAGGGGGATTGTTTCTTTTGCTATTTTGGTTTTTGATTACCTGCCACGTCCTGCTTTCTACTCTGCCCAGTAATACAGTACCACCCATGACATTTATTTGTTCTTCTCAAAAGTATAAACAGCAAGAGTTGAATGGTTAGAATCAGTCTAATTTCTGCAACAGTAAGACACTGACATCTGCATTTGTTTTAATTAGTATCAACAGCAGAAACACCACTTGTGCAATATTCAGGCATCAGCTCTCACTGGAGTACTAGCAGTTCAGAGGGGAAAAAAAAATCTTTGAGGCTTGCCAGAGACTCAGTTTGAAACAAAATTCACTGTACAAGAAGAGACCTTTGGGGGTTTTATTCCACTACATTAATAGTTAAAGGCTGACAAGGTTCTACAGAATTCAAAACTGAAAGACTATGAATGAGGGTATTTGCAGGCAGATGGGGTGGGACAAAAGACCACTTAAAAGTTTCCTTACATTCCACATTATGACCTGTCTTCAAAATATGTTTTTGATAACTAAATTGGTCTCTGCCAAACCTGGAACTCTGTACTGAGGTTTCACACATTGCTGTAGGATTCATCTGACCAAGTATAGATGCTGACAGTGTATGTATTTCCATCTAAGCTAATCCTCTATGCTTACTTTATAGTCAGTGAAAAGAAACAAACACTCTTAAGACACAATTCCTTTACCCTAAAACAGTTTTCTAAATGAGGATAGACAAATCTGACTCCAGCAATGCCTTTTTTTTTTTTTTTCACTGACTGTAAAGAGAATCTAAACAGTTAGACATGGAAAAGTGTAAGTCTATATCTAAACCTCTAGCTATGCCAATATCTGTATCTCTGCCAAATGAATTCTATTGCAGTGGAAGTTTTATTTTGGGAAAATTTCAATTGTTTCCATGAACAAGAGATTTTTTAAAATGTTCATTTTCCCATACTAAAACATTTTCTTAATTTTTTCTTTTAAAAAATCTACATATCACATGTTTAGGAACCAAAGATTACAAATCGAGGAGGTGTCCTTTACAGGAGAGATCTGGTCTTGCTCAGTGAAAATCCAATCAAATTTAAACTCATCTCTGAAAAACATACAATCTACATAATGATCAGCTGAATGTGTCATGTAGGAGTTTGCCTTGTGATCTTGTAGTCAAAAACAATAATACAGTGTGCAACCACTTCGACTGAAATTCATATCGCAGAGGCAGGTTGAATTCTGGAACTTCCTAATTTTTCAGTGTTTGACACCACATTTACTCATATTTCTTCAGTGCAAGATTTTTTGTGTGTAGTTTATCAATAAATTGTAGGAGTTTCAAAACTCCCACAAGTTCCTAATGTTTGACAAAAGTTTCCATAACTGTTCTGGCTTTCCTATTCTAATTTGAAGTTGGAATCCATAAAACCACTGTCTCTTTGTCAAAATATAAGCAATAAAAATCCAGCTTAAAGTCATCTAAATATACCTTATGGATTCTAGGAGCTCGCAAGTCTGTTCCCACATCCACCACATAAATTCGAGAAGAGATCAGACTTGGTAGAATCAGACGATTTCTTCTCTTTGTGGCATCCCCAAAGCAGCTGCTACAGGCATTCCACCCTGAATGATGGAGCTCATCCTTAAGATTCGGCATGGGCAGGCGATGGATCACCTACAAAGTCAGAGACAGACTTAAGATTCAGTCTGGCATAGTTTTTCCCCTAGGCAAAGAAATGGGTCTTTATGTCAAAGTATAAATTAATAAAGAGCAGAAGGAAACTGCTATTTTTTATTCAGGAAGCAGATTCAGCCTGAGATATGCAGAGCTGAAGCTGTAGAGTGGGAGAAGAAAGTTGGACATCACGATTCCATAGCATTTATTAAATGTTGTATGCTATTAAATTAATCCAAATCTTTAAAATATTCTATCTAATTAAAGAGACATGCAATAATGATATGGAAAAAAAGACAGAAAAAAACATCACTTGTCCATGTGCTGCAAGTCCCTGATTTTACGAGATTTACCTGATTACAACTGGAGCTGACTCCTGCAAACTGACATGTTAATTTGCACTCTTGCTTCTTGCTTCTGATTTTTACTTTTCTACTGTATAACTAAGAAAAGTTGAAAGATTACAGCTAAGTTTTGTGAAAGTTTTAGGAGACTTGTTTCCTCCACTCTTCCTTAATAAAACCCTAACCAGTAGCTATAAAAAAAAAAAGAACAAATTATGAAAATCTTTGTTGTCAAACCAGATTCGCTGCTCCTTAAACACACAGAGACCAGAGTCCAAAGTATCTTTGATAATTTGAGTCCTACAAGCACTGCATGTTTAAATGCAGTTTAGTGTACACTATTTGCAGTAATAAACTGAGCTTAAGGACAGTCTTACCAATATTTTGGATCTGGTATATTGGTAGCTACCTACCCACAGCTTTCCATTTATGAAGTAAATGGATTAGATTTATAATGCCTAATGTGTAGAATTTCCCAGGGTATCAGACATCCTACATTATAAACTCTGTCTATACTACTGACACACCCTGAGGAAATATCACCTTCTAGAGCTTAATACTCATGCTCAGTATAAATCAAGAATAGTGTTACAAAAAGAACTATCAAAATACTAAGCACGAAAATTTTCTGAAAGTATCTTGAGACTAACAAGATAAATGTTAGCTTTGAGAAACCTAGTAAGAAAAACAGCAGAGGATTTGACTGGCTCTCAACACAAATATCTACTTGAAAATTATTATGTGAACCCAGATATTCACCACCCTAGAAAATGCAGCGCCGGAGCCATTCTACACACAGGAGTACCTGACAATAGTGTGGAGATTTGGGGTCAACATCCACAGTGGCCAGGTAGTCAGGTTTCTCTATCCCAGTGTTTCTGTAGATACAAGGCAGATACACAATCTCCTCCCGGGGACCTTTCAAGGCAGAAGTCTTGTTTAATGCATCAAAAGAAACCATTTTTACAAAAAGCTGTGTTAACTTTAAGAGAATCTTCTCTGGATTTAATCTCTCCATCTGTAAATTGTGATTCTTCTTAGGAAGTGGAATCGTGGTATTTCCATTTTATGGACAAACACTACATAGTAGTATATAGTTAGAGCAGCCAGAAACCACCAGGAGAAAGTGCTTATTCAGCTGTGGGGCCTTTCCACTCCCTTCCCCTCCTAATGCAAGAGGCCCTGGGGATGCAATTATTTTCCTGAAAAAGGACAGTGCTGGAGACCACCTTCCCACCTGCAAGGCCATGTCAAGCCTCTCCTTTCCCCAGTTACACAAGTGATGACTCCCTGCTGCCAGGGCCCAGATTTCAGTCTACCTATGCCAAAAGCCTACTTATTACAATCTATAAAATTGAGGCTTTTAAAATATATCAAAGGACTCAAGGTGAAGTTCTGACACTATTAAAAGCTACAGCAAAATGCCTCAAGGGCTTTAGTGAGGTTCAGGATTTAGCCAGACACTGCTGGGAAGAACAGAACATAACTTTGATACAGCTACAAGTGGATGAGAAGCTTGCCATTAAACCATGTCACACAGAATACCCTACAGTCCTTTCTCCTGTTTTCCCCTTCTTCTGTCCTAGACAGTCACTTGTTTTTATGAGAGAGTCTGAGGGCAGTCTATAAATGTCTCCATCCAAAACCACCAAGGAAATTTTTTTTTTTTTTTAGGTTAAACACTTGCTCACAATATTCTTAAAGCAAAGCTCTATTTTGCAGCATAGAAAACCAGAACTGTTTGTTGAGTGTTAGCATCCTATAGCCATGCACACATCTAAACCCAGACCCACTTTGTTTTAGTGCTATGATTTAGTGAACTCATGGTAACAGAGCTTGCATGCTTTGCCCAGAGTTGGGTGCAAAATGAAATAAAATCCCTTCCAATATTTAAAGTCTCCTTGGCCTTGCTAATTAATGAGCCACTCTGGAAGGCATCCACCTAGTCCTCACTTAATCTGAAAACAATTCCTTTACTGACGGCCTGGATTTAGAAAAGATGTTGCAGTACTTGCCTTTCATGGCATCCAGAGGAGTTGCATATCCTGGACCACATGCTCCACATTTTGCTGATTGGAGAAAAAAAAAGAAGTTCTTTTAATCTCCAAATTATTTTTAAGCATATCTCTAAGAGGAAATTGGCTTTGCATTCAGAGATTGGCAAATCTTAGATCCAATTTTTACATTGGCAAACACCTGTAAGTCTCGCTGACTCCAGTTACTGCTGAAGTTACTTGAGTTTCTGAAAATATACACAATATGATACTCCATGCTCAAAAATAATGGGAAATTTGGGCCTTCATTTCAAGGAGTTCAGCCTCACAATTTTAAAGCACATTCATATATGACAAGGGTCTGGGATTTAAGAAAATTGTGTTAAATGTTTTACAGAGAGCTGCTGAATCACTGCCAGATGAGTAAGTAGACAGATTGCCCAATTTGAACAATCCATTTTATTATTACTGGAAAGCCTCCAGTCTTTCTCTGCATATAAATGCTGAAGAAGTGGTTATTTTTAAGGATTTATAGCCTGGGTAAGAGGTGATACTGCAGGTGACCAGAAAGGACAAGAGGAAGGGGAATTATGAACCATTCCACCTCCCCTGTATTAAAAACTCAGCTCCCCACCTCTGCCCTCACGACCCTGTTACAGCCGCCAGAAACCCTCCTTGAACTGGCATTCCTTGTTCACCACTTCCAGCACAGCAACTACATCATGAATCAGACAACCAAGTGGGGAAACCGTAGTTTTAGGAAGATAGAAAGGGAATCTAAATGTCCTCTGGAGAAGGGAACGCCACAAAAGCAGAAGGACCGTGTGTGGTTCAAGGCTGGGCTCTGCGTTAGGAGGAACATGTCATTTTACAGTAGCAGAAGACTGAGAAGCAATGCTCTTCTGCACCGAGAGTCAAAACCAACCCATGCATCTGGGTGTCTCTATGAGCAAAACCTCAAAATTTCAGCAGGGATGACAACCGCGGCAGTTGTTATCTACAGCTTCTCTATCTGGAAAGTAATGTGTTCACTTCCAAAAAGATAGGATTCCTGTATTAGGATCCTCCAGAATTAAGAGCTTGACCCTCAGCAAGCATAAAGCACTGCTCACTACTAACATGTAACACTTATAACCATTTCTGCTTACTTCTTAGAAGTGTCTTACCTCCCTTTGTATCAGTTTGGATCCTAATCAACACCTAAGTAAAAATGATACTAAACCAGCCTCGTACACAGTGATTTCTACTCTAACACAGAACAACAGAACATATATGCTCAGGATCATAAATTGTTGGCTAGAATTAAGAAAATATTACCCTGCGATGTTGCTGTAAGGGGCAGTTACATGTTGCAAGTTTATAGGCTTAACTGACACACATCAATCTCTACTTTTCTAGAGTCACAGAGCTGCAGGCCTGCTGAACACAATGCAGGAAGCTTCTGCTCCATTCCTAAATGGAACTAGTGTATAATCCGCTGTTTAAAACACAAAAATATAGAAGTGCTCTGCAGCAGGATGCCAGCATATTTCTTCAATGTGACATGAAGTGAAATACATGTTGACAGAAGTAAAAACATAATATAGTTGCCTCCCGCCATCCCTCAAGTGTCTATAATAAAAATAAGCAAACCAGCTATTTGCCATTCTCTGATATTTAAAAAGATAAATTTATAGCACCAGTTTATTTCAGAATGCCACAGATCTAAGATTTCAAATTCAAAGGTAGTTACAGCTCCAGTGCCCATTTAATTATGGAGCCTTTCTCTGAAGGCAAAATGCTTCAAGCAATTCACTTGCTGCATTTGGAGGCTCCTAACTTCATAAACAGGATCTTCTCAAAAAGAGTAATTTAGTACTTTAGGTTTAATTTCACATTCTTTGTGAAATATTTTTATCTGGAAACACAAAATATAAAGTTTGCTTTGTTCCATTTATGTCTAAGCCATAATTTAAACTTTATTCCAATTTTCTCAATCACCTAAATTAGCAGGAACTCAGTATGCATTAGACCACAGCTTAATTAGCATTGCAAATGCAGTTTTCTGCAGATTACTTTGAGAAAAAGATTATTTGTGCCAAATTGTTTTCCAGAGAAAACATACAGCAAGATGATGAACGTTTTCTCTTCCTTCTTCTCATACACATTGTTTCCCCCTTCCCTCTGATCTTGTTCAAACACTCTTTTATTCTGAACCATTGTATCTAACTGCCTGAAGGTATCCATGGATGATGCAAGCCTTTCTGTGTTATACGATGCCAAGCTCATTTGTGAATACAAAATAAGGTTTTTGTCATGAATCTGTGATTTGTACCATCTTGTAGCTACATGTTAACAATAACATTTACATTGCTATGTTAATAATCCATGGTTAAACATATTAATATTACTTGTTACGTTCAAGATCCCCCATTAATCTGGCAGCTGAGTGAGTGTTTTGAGTACCAGGAAGCAGGACACTCCATCACACACATGTGGTTTGCAAACTCCAGCGAGGACAAAAGCACTGAGATTTTTTTTATGCCATGTATGTTACACCCTTACAAGCAAATTCTCTTATGGGTAGCTTCCCACCCACAAAGTCCACCTTCCTTGTCTTTCTAAATCAAAGAACATTGATCTACTGCCAATGGCTCACGGGAAGAACATATGCATTTAGCTTTAACTGCTTCATTGTACATTTTTTCTTTTTTTCACAAATGAAGTTAGAATAAGCCCAATTCCTCCTTACTCCTATGCAGTTATTTGTATATACACACCAAGAGCTGATAAAAATATCACTGTTCCTTTTGTTACCACTGTCTACAGCAATTCTTTCTTGTGGAGAGCAAGGGGAATTGAAGAATCCAGTCTAGTTTCCTTTTGCTCTGTATTTTTTCATGTCTTTCCATCTGTTCTGTTCCTCTTTTTGGAGGAGGGACAGTAAACCAAAGGCAACTGTCCAATCCTTCGTGAGCCACCAACAATGATCCACAGGCCACTCTGGAAAACTCCATGCAAACCAACAACAAGGTTTGGGGATATTTTGCCATGCTTACAACAGCTGAAAATACGTAAGCCATCATTTCCCACACAAAGCATAATGAGGGACTCCCTGCAGCTTTCCATCCACTCAGTAAGTTTTAGACAGAAAGGAGGCAGTTCTCAATGTCATAAATGTTAAGAGCTTCTCTGATGGTGCAAAGACACCACACTCTTTTGGGTGGTACTGAAGAATAAAATGTTTCATTTCCCTCATTTTTTTGGGCACCAAGTTGTACCACAGTGCCAGGTAAAAATCACATACTGTGCAAGGTCAAAGAATGATGACAGGATCTGTCAGTCTAGCAGTCACAGCATAGAAAAACAGTCCAGACACCTCTGGGTTCATTGGTCCCTGGTACTGGGTGAGGCAAGTCACTGTGTTGCTTTGCAACCCTGAAGACAAGCACTTCCTTTCTCAGGCAGGTGATAAAGATGCCTCTCCACCTTTTCAAGGGCTGTAAAGTCCTCAGAAATGCTGAGCTCCTCAGGGCAAAGAAATATTGGGAAATACAGATCATCCCAAAGGTCAACAAATACCACAAAACATTATAAAAGCAAGACTTAGGATATGGTTTTATGAAAAACTTCTGGAAGTAGCTTTAAAAAAAAAAAAAAAAAAAAGGCTAATCCATTTATACTTACCTAATCAGTGAGTTAAAAATTTTGAAGTGGCGTGCAAAGCCTCTGAGGAAGCTGTAGCACGAGCAAACTATACTCAGATTAACCTGGGAGTTACTAGGAGTCTGCATAATGAGGTTTATAGATTTCCAACAACAGGTAATAGCATTGTAGAAAAATATCCCACCTGATAAAGCGTAGTTTCATAGTATTCAGTAACTATTAACATGAAGAGCCATTCTTTGATAGTTTGTGTTTAACAGCATGAAATAAAGGAAAGGATCAGGAAAGACTTTGTCGTTTTATTTGCAGTATTTTATGGCAGCAGAGTTCTTCAGCCCACTTAAGACAAACCGTGAAGGTGCCTAAGACTGTTTACTCTATTGAGGGACTTTAGGAGAAACGTGGCAACAAATTAGCCACCTCTGTTGAGAACTTAAAGTTAGGTGGAATAAGCCTGGGCCAAACTGGGCTTCTTGCAGAGCCTGAGTAAACAGAAAATTCTCTGAAGTTAAGGTGTATGCATGGGTTAAACACTGACATATTAAAAAATGAAGGTAGGCAAACCTGGTTCAAGGTATGATTGTGCTAAATTGCTGAAATAAACACACAAATGGGGAAAAAAAATTAGTGTATCAGCTATACTATATACATGACAAGACATAGGCCTTAGAGAACAACAGAGACAAAAGCAGTACATTCTTTCTGGAATACAAGTCTTTTTCCAAGAAACAAATTATGCAAGCAGACTTTAATGATCTGTTAAATTTTTGAAGAGCAGTCCAAGACTTGATCTTCTACACTGCCAAGAGCATACTTTTCCAAACCTTGTGACCAATCAATCACCATCATGCTACTTTAAGGCTTAAGGTGCAGTATTTAACTTACTCTTTACACACTGCCTAGAGACTTCTTAAAGACTGCCGCAGCCATTTAGACAAAACTGTCATTATCCCAGGTTACAAAATGAAACTTATAGTTTGTTAGAAAGCAAAAAACAAGTATCATTTAGTTTGTACTATTAGTACTTGCAGAAGCACAAAAAGATACATATTCAACCTAGGCAGATAAACCAGGCATGATACTTCTGCTGAGTCAGAATCCTTGTTTTTGTCTGTGTAATTAGGGCTTTTTTTACTAAGGTCTACAATCTTACCCTGTTTTGTGAAATCACAATGTAACAGTGTCCCCCTTGCAAATTCTACAAGAATACATTCACACACAAAAAAGCTTTCATCTGTTTTAGTCCCCTCCCTCTATTTCCTGTCCATGTGTCCAAAAATGAAAGTCTGTAAAAATTATATGGTCTATTCACAAAAACATAAGCAAAAAGTTAAATTCTGGTCCTCAGTTTCCTGGCAATCTTCCTAAGCATCATTCATGTTCACAATCAACCAGAGCAGCAAGTCCAAATGCTTATTTCAGTTTCTACATGCCAGGGTACTAAAAGAGACATTTAATGATAGCATAAAAGACATTTACTGGTAGCATTAAAGCTACTTATTTAAAACCACAGGGTTTTCAATAGCTTGAAGAAGTAAACCTTTTAATAGTCTGAGGAAATGCTGAACTTCAGCCCCACGCCTCTCCTTAACAGCCCGCCATGCTAACGAACCCACTGGCCCCTGCTTACAAGTTTCACAGTGCAGAACTGTACCCAAAAGCAGCAGAACCCGGCTAGACTCACGAGCTGGATCTCTTACCCATGTCAGATCAGACGTTCAGGGCTGCTGGGTGCACGCAAGAGGAATTACAGCTGCCTGGACTGGATTTTTGTGAAGCAAAAGTTACTCGGAGAGGGTCATATATACAAGAGTGAAGGGGCGGGCAGGACTAGGGACAGAAACTGCCAAGGGGAGGATCCAGCGCAGCTGGGAGCGCAGGAGGACAGGGACAGAAATTCAGCTTCTACTTCCCAGGAAAGAGCGGAGGAAGCTTTCAAAGCTCTGCTTGAGCCCCCAGCCTCTGCTGCACCCAACTCTGACGCTGCTGCACTTTCCACCTGCTCCTGTTTATATTCCAGATATGTTTATCTGGGTATTTTGTACCCAAGTAACCGCCCTCACGCAGAGAGAGCCTGCATGCTTTCTAACAGCAAAGGGGGAAACAGTTGTGCTTTAAAACTCTTGATTTTGGGCAATGTTTCAAGTTCTCCAGGAGTCAATGCATGCCAGACCGGATCACGGCTCTCAACTGTGCCTGGTTTGGCAGGCAGCAATGTTTTTAACATTTCATGGCCCTTCAGTCCCTTAAACAAGGCAGCTACAAAAAGACAACTTGCCTGCTGAAAATTTCACAGAATTACTTCTTAAAGAAGATTCTTTCAAGACTGACAGCTGCCCCAGAGTATTGGAAAATCTGGATTTCACTCTTTATTCCATCTGGGATTTTGCTAGACTGTCCCTAATAAGAATTAGTCTATTATTTCCCACTGATTTTTTAAAGTACAATACTTTTTCCCAGGCAACATTACCTCTGTCATTTCAAAAACCTTCTCAAGAGAGGATACTGCATTTTACAACCCTGTTCCACTTCTTCTCTGCCTTTTACATAAGCCACCAGTATCAGCAGAAACACTAAACAGTGCTGAAACACTAGAACTATTTAAGCAATTCCCTCCATTAAGCCAAGAGAGTGTCAGAGAGAGCTGATAAACGACCTATAACTAACCATTTATTTAGATTTATTTAGTGAACTGAGCCTTTTTTTCCTGATCACAAATTAGACAAATGCAGTCTGTTAACTTGTTTACTGCTTCAGACTGCTAGCTAAATATTTTGTGCAAACAAATTATTGCTCAAAAATTATTTTCTCTAGATTTTGTTTTCAATACTCCATAGCTGCAGTTAGGTATTTGAACTGTGTGATGGACCATCCAAATCATGTCTCTCTCATTTCATTTGATGGGCTTACTTCCGCTAACTGATTCAGAAAGAAGGTAATTTTTTTTGGGGGGGGGGGGGGGTATTTTTATTATTTTTGCCCACAAATCCTTAGTGTCCATTGGACTGTTCATCTTTCATTAAGAGTTCCTTGCATATCTATCACTCTTTCTGGTCTCTTCCTCCTCAGATATAGCCTTGTCTGTCCATCAGTTCCTTCCCTCCTTAACTTTTCATTTTAAAACACTACTTTACTACACATAGGCTTGATTCAGTGGTTTTTTTAAGCTGCTATTAAAAAATGTGAGTAACTTATTTCATGAACTTGAGAGACTATGTTCTCAGGAGACACCATGAAACACTAACTGAAGATCCACCTCAAGGAATCAGACCTGTCTTTTCAGACCAGTGTGCTCCTGAAGAACCCCACTGATGTCAAAGGGACTCCAAGGATGAACAGGAGTTCACAAACATCACTTCAATTACAAGATCTATGACCTTAATTTTAGGCAGAGTGGGTGGGAATTCAGTCATTCTCAACAATGACCTACTTCTGCTTCCATCAAAATCACCAGGAGTTCTAGCTCTTGAGGTCAGCAGGAGGACAGTCAGGCCAGTCCACACATCCACTGAAGTCCTGTGCAAGGAGTGCTACATCCAGAGAGCAGGGCAAACACATAATACAATCAACACAAAAATGTGCAAACTGATCATGCAGTAGTTTACTTCTGTATAAATTATCTGACCCAACAGGGAACATATTATTGCTCAGGATGATAACCACATTATACTAAATCATTAGTGCTCTTGGCTCACATCTCGTGCCACTGCGGAGGCAGAGGGATCTGCTGCACACCTCGGGATGGGTCTATCACAAACACAAAACCAGCAAAAGGCCAAGATGAGTTTGTACACACCCAGAGGCTTTGGAACAGCCTTGCAGGCAGCCTGAAGCTGGCAAGTTGCAGGAGAGACACTAGAGATTAAAAGAAGTGCATGCCAAGGGGGGCAATCAGGAACAGCCTGGCGAAAACGTTACAAACAGCTCACGAGATAAAACTCATTGAGTGAAATAGGACTGTTGTAAAAACAAACCCACCCTAGCAGCCACAAATACTTTCATCTAGTCCTTCACTGCCTAACTTACACTGCACCACCCTTCTCCAGTTTCTATACAGCTCTTACTACTGTGACACCCTGTGTTGCAGCTCAGAATCCTGCAACGCTTTCAGCAAGTGCAGGCCTGATTTGTGTATCTTGCATCTAGAAATTAATCTCACTGAAGTGTCATAATTGAGATTTGCAAACATACTTTAGCAAAGTAGAATACTTTTATCGACACATCGGCATGCCTTGTCTTGAGAGATGGTTATAATATATTATTATATTTATAGCAGCACAAAAAGAATGTGTAGATAGGGCCAAAGACACTTGTTTCTGGCCTGTACCTTCTCATGGCATCCAAACTCCAAGTTATGCTTGAGGTAAATTCTGATTTGGTTCAAAACAATCTGACTAGATGGTTTAGCTAGTCCGCTGCTTCACATACCAAGGATTGCCCAAAAGCCTCACGCCTTATTCTGCGTGCCATTCATTAAGTGCTGCATGGGACAGAAAACTCAGTTTTCTTCTCAAAGCAAGTCTGGAAACACAGGACTACACAATACCTGTCCCATCCTGACTTTTCATTACATTTTCATTATGTTTCATGAGCAATATGGAATGAGTCCTGGTATTAAGGCCAGGATTTCAAATGCTCTTTTATTATTTGTGAGATTTTGTATAGTTCATTCTCAGCTGATAAAGCATGATGCATGTCCTCATATTTTGATGTACTGTTTTTCAGATGTTTAATTCAGATTCTTCCAAGGTGGATATAATGCGAAAATTCTTTATTTTCAATCTTTAGATTCTACACAGGATCTACCAACAATTACGCCAATTCTTTCAATCACAAGTAGAATGGAAAAATAAACTGTAAGCTCTCTAGTTTAACTAATGTCCTGTATATTACCTATGCATAATATGTGGAATATTGGGTCCCTCATCTTTTATTTGGAGTCCTTGTATAAAAGCACTATAAAAAGAATGAGTTATAATTATTCATCATTATAAACTGGATTAGGCATATATATCAGAAAGTTCATATAAAATGATGTGAAATAGCTACAGTCTGAGTTAGAAATTATTTCTTTTCTTCACTGCCCTGGACAAGTTTCAAACTGGCCATCTGTCAACCTTTCTGTCTACCTTACTACTGATGACTTTTTCAACTCAGTAACTTGTTTACAGAATTAAGCAACCAGAAGTTATGTGTTTTGTTTGTATAATTTGTCCTGCAATCACATAAAGTGCAAAATGTCTTCAGGACTAGGATCAGGACCTTTACATTGCACTAATATTTTCCTTCTAGTCATATAACTAATACAAACAACATCTCAACTCTCTCTCTAAAACAAGAATATGAGAAAAAAAATCTAAATATCATTGTCAAAGAGTACAGCAACTAAGAATTCCCTCTTGTGTGTTTGGCTTGGTAGACAGTTTAATACCAGGGTTTTATCCTTTTAATGTTTATGAAAACATTGTGTCAATTTAAATGAATTTTTACAAAACAGGCAAAATCTTGCAAACCTCAGGCAAAAACATCACAGAGAATGTTGCTTGAGTAAAGACTATTGCATTTAGATGAGCAATGTTATTTCTTTCTTCTCTTGATTGTGCAGAGAGTATTAAAGCAAAGGAAAAAAAAGAAAAGAAATCCAAACAAACACAACACAAAAATAAAACCCCAAAACAAAAAGCCTAGCAAAACAGAGCAATCCACTGGAGACAAATTTATTCACCTCTAAAGAGGATGGGAAAAAAAAACCCACACATGACAAGCAAGAGTCAGATCATCCAATGGACAGCTGCAAAAACCTTCACACACCACAGAGATGAGGGCAGAATAAGGCCTGGTAAAGAATTATGATCAGGAAAAAATATTAGGAGGCCATTGTTTTTGCAAAGTCAAGCATTCGTTAATAAAAGCTACAGTTAAGAGTGTCAATATAAATTAAATTCAATCCCCTTTTATGCTGATATAAATTAAATTCAGTTGCCTTTTAAATGTGCATTGTAAATCCAACATTGTGAAATAACTCACCATTATTTTTTCATAAGATACACACTTAATTAAATTCATTGAGTAGTTAATACATTTTTAACCATTAATATTTAGTGCATAACCCCGAGCTTATAAAAAAAAAAAACCCAACACATTCCAACCAAGCACAAAATGCAATTTTTTTTAATTGCTGTATATGAACCTTGCCATACCAGTATTCTGTAAACACTATTAAATTTATCTGCGCAATACCCACTATGTTAGGTGGCGTTGTTTAGCTTATTTGACAAGTGCTGACTTGACAAAGAGGAGAATTATAACTCCATTGACCAAAACCAATTAGTAAATTTCAATGCCCACTTTAAAAAAAGCACAAGCATGTAGCTTATTTATACCAACATAAGCAGCTCACTTGTCCCTTCTGCAAATTTGGCTGCAGACGTTTTATGCTGAGTACCCAAAAATGAAAACTAGCCAATTACTGGCCCAATTTGTAGTTTAAGCAACTCATCCACAACAACTCTGGAGTCAATGGAGACACTAGAATTTATTTTTTGAGAATTTGTAGAGGATAAATTAGGTTGCAGAAGACAAAAAAGAGTCAATCACAGCCTACCTTCAAAAGAAGAAACTGGGAAATATATACCATTCATCTTCACTTTGCTCCCTGGAAAATTGTTCAACAGTTTGTTGGAATCTGAAAATAACTTAGAGACAACTAGCCTGTAATTATCAAGAACAAATCACAGCACATAAGTTTATTTCTATGATAAAACTTTGATCAAAAGGGGAGAAGTAGAAAAGAACGTGTTTCTTAGTTATAGTGAGAAGTTTGATGTTGTGCCTCACACCTTCCTCCTAACTAAGCATATAGCTTATATAAAACAACTCTTAAGTTTGGTGTAAAGATACCTACAAAACTGTAAAATCAAAAAATAGCTATGTAATGATTCACTGACAAATTGGAAGGATGTGTAGCTCTGTAGAAGTCTACTATGGATCCATATTAACAAATCACTACCACATCACATGTGAAACAGAGAATAGGCACATTAAATAGCAAAGTAGGACTATCAAGTATTATGGATTATAGGATTATGAAAGGGAAGGGATTATGAAAAAATGGAAAAATTTGGAAGTGGAGAGGTGTTTTTCCTGAAATAACACCACCATTATCAGAATTAGCCTGGAAGCTAGAAATGTCTAATGCATTCTAAATAAAGTTTTCAGAATTCCTTTCTCAGTTTATTTATCTGGATATTTGTTCCCAACCTTATGTGGATTCAGAGGCAGGCTGAAAAGTGTTAGCATGAATTTATTTTAAAACAGCATGGAAGCAGGTCTCGATGCATTAATTGATGCAAGTTGGCAAAGTGATCATCTGCAACACAAATGTTGACAGCCTTCTTCAAACTTCATTAATATTTGCAAACCACATTATTGTTCTTTAATTGTTATATAAAATAGTACTCTACATGACAATTCCACTGGCAGAGTGAAATATCGGTGCATGTAATAATAAATTATGTTTTTGACAACTTTTTGACAAATTTTATCACAAGTCTTACAATAGAGATTTCTGTTAAATCCCACAGTCCCACTATCTGAAGGAATCACAGTTTTTCTTTTTAAGAGGCAATATGCTAAGCCTCATGTTTATGGAGAGCACACAGCTTGAAGCTGAAACAAGTACAAAATGCCACACATCTATTATTTTTAATAATTTCATAATGTTTAAAGAAATTGCATAATCTTGGAGAGCCCAATCTTTTACTTCAAGGTTGATAACAACTAAATGACAACAACCAGATGTTTAGAGAAACTGCAAAGGGAAATCTCAGCTGGGACTTGACAAGACAAACAAACCCAATGATTAAAAAGACAGACATTTTTATAGCCACAACAGCTTCCTGCAGAGAAATATCTTGATCCTGGGCCAAATCCCAGAGTCCTGTAGGCAAGAGGCCTCTAACTCTATTTTTATTAAGACCTCCCTTGAGTAGGTTTCTTCTGCAGTGGTAGGTTATTTGCCTAAGTAATTAGCTCATATTTTGCAGATAATACTGTCGTTCTTTCAGGACAAGTACTAGTAGCTCTTAGTAAAAAATTGCCCTGTCTTAGCAGCTTTTTAAGGAAAGGAACCACACTCCTTATCTGTACCTTGTTGCGCAGTTAGGGGAGAGACCTGTATTAGCTGATGGGCTGGACCGTAACATGCCTTAGTAGCCCTTCAAATGTTTGGTGCCCTTAAAAAAGAAATGTTTAGGTTTGGTCTACCTCAGTATTTACCCCTGTTGCACAAATATGCATTCAAAGAAGAGCTTGTAATTGTGATACATGTTCTTGGGCAAACGGGTCCAAAACTTCAGTGTGAATGCTAAGGATATCCTTTGTTCACAGGGCCGTTTCTTTTCAGAGTATCTTTATAAATGTAACTCCAAGTGCATAGCTCCAAGAGTTAATCAAGTCCCCTAGTTAATCAATGAGATATTGTAATAGCTCATTTAAGTAAGAAAGTTTTTAAAAAAAAAAGGAAAAAAAAAGACTTAAAAGATTCCTCAGTGACCAAACAAAAAGAAAATGCATTCCTTACTTCTCTGCAACATACTGAAACAGCTTGACAGATTTTCACCCTAAAAATAGAAATGTAAGAGTTTTTAACGATTTTTAGCAATCTTTTCAAAGACATGAGTGGTGACTGAGGCTTACGCATTTGATAGCTATGTGGTTTAAAACAGCTTAAGTAACTCCTGGTCACCCATTTCTATCCTTCACTATCCACTAGGTTGTACAGAAACAACAGTGGACATGGGAAGAAATCTGCTACACATTTAGTTATCAGGGAGAAATTTTGGAGAGAAGGGGGAAATTTATAGCTATAAACTAATGAAAATTCGTGCTCTATGTTACACCCTGTAAATGTAAATGAGTTACAATGTATTTGAAAATTAAATTGAGCATGGAACCAATTAATAAGCATCCTCAGGCATCACAGTGACCCATTTGTGCAAAGTATTAAGGAAAAACATTTAATGGAGAATTCCCCAAATCCAGTCTTCTGAGGTAAAACAACACATTTGATTTCTACTTCATGAGGAGGTTGGGTAAAGCATTTTAGGAAGAGCTAGAGACATTTATTTCAATGTTTGTCTGAAAAAAATGAAAAACAAAGTTCAAAACTTTATATGTAAGTTAAAATATAGAACACGTGGATGTTTTAAACATTCAATTCTAAAGAATACTAGTTAACTTTGAATTTATAACAAACAATATAAACTGAACCTAAGTATTAATTCAGTGGATAAATTAAATGGAGAGAAAGTTCTGTAATCAACACAAAACAGGGAAATGTCCTGTATGTAAAGCAACAAATTAATATATTAAAGAAACTGAAAAAAATCAGGGAAAATGTCACTTGATTGTAGTAATCTTGGGGTATCTGGGGCAGCCAGCATGCCTTCCTGTGTAAGCATCTGTCTCCCTTGATGTACCTTACTCAGCCAAGCTGCCACAAGAAAAAAAGAGGTTACATACGTAATTTTGTTTTCAAATTGTTAGTGGCATTCTCAAAGCTTATTTCCTTCAAACATATTCTAGTGAAAATTTCTGCTTCTTCAAAACCTTTATTTGTTCTTCTGGCCAGCCCCATGCTATTTTTTTAATATACTTAAGAACTAGAAAAAGTCTACTACATCTTGTTCCACTTTCAGAGCTGAAGTACATCCTTCCATGGAGTTGCTGTTACTCTGAAACTGCATGTTGAAACTTTTTCACTTTTTCCTGCAGGTGGTTCCAATCTTAGACCCCTGGCAAAGAAACTTACATGGCAACTGTCCAAAACACTGGCTACCTGCAGAAGCAAAATCCAATATTCCAACTCACTATCTTCAGAACGTGCAATTTATCAACTGAGTGTTCCTACATCAAACTTTTTACTAAAACCTACATTACATTAGGAAAATGCTTGAGCGTTCATTTGGTTGAGAGGCACAGCTGGAACTGTTTGACTGTCACGCTTAAGACTGGTTTGTGTGTGCTGATCTCAACATGGCTTGTTTTTCTTGGGTGAATGAGCCCTGAGGAAAATAGCATTTTTGATGTCTTTGCAGGTATTTGCCTTCTTTCTACTTCAAGACTTGTTAGTTTCCTGCTTCTTTCAGCCACAGATCATCAAAGTAGACACCTGTAGTTCAACAGATCTGGTAGACTGCCCCCAATGCACACAGAGTTGGTACTAGATGAAACCCAAAAGTCCACCTGTGTGTCGTGTTTTAAAACATACATATTTCACAATTATTTTTATCCCTAAAGAAATAGGAATTTTCTTTTTGGAGCAAGAATATCAGAATTCTGTCTTTCTACCCTCATGAATTTATGCATTTCAATAGCAACTAAAAATTTCTCATTCTACCACACTCCCCAAATAGAGGGCTTTCCTTCTGTTCCAGCTGGACATGGCAAAAATGAAAAATAAGTCGCCAATGGTGATGTGATTTAAAACAGCTGCATTCTCCCTGTCATTAATTTCATTTGAATTTGGTATCTGCAGAACATACACTGGATAAAGACAAAACCACCCTGGTGAATTTTTATGGTTTCTTCTTTTTTTTTTTTTTTTTAACCTTGCTTTTTACCTTAGGTGTAAGAAACATTGCATTTACAAGGAAGGAAGAAATCAAGTTTAGGATTAGCAGATGATAATTTTATCAGTGGTAAACACAATCATTATTCATCAGTCAGTAATATAAAACTTCATTGGTAAATCCTTGCTGCTGTCAACATCTGAATTCCATTTACAAACTTATTTTTTCCCATCGCTAGCAATGCCAGTGTGGCTGGCTGTTTTCCCCTTCATTTAAGGAAAAAATCACTTTTTATTCATAGCTTCTGCTTCCAGATTATCTTTTTTTGAAAAGGCAAGTGAAAATTGCTATTATTATATTAAATAATTAAATAATACTTCATCTAAGGCAGAGGCTGCAAAGCACAATCAGGAATACAAATGCATAACTAGCGGTAATGATGTTTGTTATTATTATCAGTGGCATAACCACAGAAGAGAATGCAGCCCTTTGTATTGCATACATATATGATTTATAGGTGACAGATAGACAGTTAAATGAAAACACTTCCATCCAGCATGAGGTGAAGTAGCCTGGTGCCTTGTGTAAACCAGGAAGAATGACTGGTAACTCATGAAGACCATCAGAAGAAAATTAATGGGCTCATTTAATGAACCGCAGAATAATAAATCACATTCTAGCAACACAGGGGTATCACAGCAAGGGGGTCCATTTGGGAAGCACACGACTTACCAAATTCATAAGAGTGTTTTAAGAATAAATAAAATAACATTTCCAAATATGCTGAAGATAGAAATGTTAACAGGGTTATAAAATGTATACTCATATTTTGTTAAATACCTTAACTATTAATAAAAAACATGCATTATCTGTTTTAAGCATACTATCTTTAGTATTCAGCCTGTACTGTACACTGTTAAAAGCTGTATGTTCTATCATTCCTAAATTATTCACAATAATAAGCTCATTATTAAAGATATAAACCATTTGAATTTATGCTAGGGAGAAATGTAGTCACTGATGACATGTTGGCTTGACAGCACAGGAAACTTAGATGGCACTGATCCAGCAATGTACTTAAGCAAATGCACAATTTTAAGCATTTATATAGTTGCGCTGATTGTATTTGGATCATTTAAATACATAAAGTTAGATCCAGGCTTAAGTATCCACTTAAGCAAAGCCCTCACACCTCGGTGGACAGCTCCCTACGTCAGTCTGTACTGCTGTGTCCACCTGCCTCTGTCCTGTCTTCCAGGAAACCTCCACAGAAGCAGTGGAGAACTTTATGGCAATTTAATCCTCAGCCTCCCCCTTGAAGCCATCCCCGAGGGATGAAACCTGTGCCAACTTCCGATTACGAGTCTCACAGAAGGGACATAAAATGTAGAGATAAGGAATAGTTTCATTAAAGAGGCCTCTAATGATTTTTGGACCTTGGAAGCCTTTTTCATCATTAAATGTACCTTCTGATTGCTTGGAGACACAGCCATCAAAACACGTTTGAGTGTCACTGGCTATCAAACATGTTAATCTTTATGGATGACAGGTTTCAGTCCCATAACCACATCAGCATCCTTACCTTTCCCAAGAAAACTAAAGGCTACTAAGGCAAAGGTGGCAGGCTTGGCTCTTGACAACACTGCTAGCTAGCCACTAAAATAATCTTGCGGTTAAAGACACCAAGACCTAACTACAACGTCTGTAATGTAATTATCCCTAGATGTAGAGATGGTTGCAGAGTCCTCACCATGCTGCCACCCTATGGCGCCTGGTGAGTCCAAGACGCAATGAACACTCCCAAATTCCAGAGGCGCAGCTAAGGCCGAACAAGCCAAAGACAACACCTGCTACAACTGGGCGATTTTGGCTGGAGACCACCTCTGCCAAGGCCAACCACCTCCTAACAGCCAGGAGGGCCAGACTCTGCTCCAGCAGCAGCCGCCCCCCCTGCCAGCCCTGAGGGCCCTGTCAGGCAGGCCAAGCCTCCCTGCGGGACAGTCCTGACAGGAGGCGAGTGGGAAGCGCAGTAGCCCGCCTGAGGAGATGGTGGTGAGGCGCCAGGGGCCTCGACGCAGCGCTAGGCCTCGAGCAGGGCCCGGCCTCGGGCCCCCCTCCCGCGGCCTCCCCCCGAGGCCGTGGGCCCCTCAGCC
>NW_010972655.1:37998-38330 GCF_000737465.1 Haliaeetus leucocephalus
TGTGGTGGTGAAGTGGGAGCCAACCCACCCTACACCATTTGTGCTTCGGCGAAACTTCGTCAGGGCAAGGGTATAGCCTGCGCCGGCCTCCCGGTGACGTCACCGCTCCGCGCGCCAATCCCCGCACCGTTCCGCGGCCCAGAAGGAAATGACGTCACCGTATCCCTCCGCCGGCCAGGTCCCCTTTTTTTGTGTGTGTGTGTATGTGTGTGTGTGTGTGTGTGTGTCTGCGGGCGCTTCGCGCGTGTATCAGCCCGCCGGGCGCTCTTCCCCCCCCCTTTTTTTTTTCTCCCTCTCTTCTGGGGGGGGGGGGTTGGGGGGGGGGGGGGGGC
>NW_010972655.1:38615-43288 GCF_000737465.1 Haliaeetus leucocephalus
TCCCTCCGCTCCCACACCCCCCCCCACCCCCCCCGCCGGGGACGCCGGACAAAACATCCCGGCGCCGAGCGGGGCCTCCCCCCGCCAGTCGCGGGGTCGCCGTCCCCGGGGGGAGGGGGCGGCCGCATCCTCCTCGTCTTACCTCCCCCTCCTCCTTTTCCCATGGCTGGTGCTGGGTGGGCGGCCATGTTGGGCACGGGGATTATTTTTCTCTCTCTTTCTTAGCCGCCACAATAAACTGAGGGTGGGTTTTACTTTACTTCTCTGGAGAAATGTCCTTTCTGCCCCTTTTTGAGGGAAGTTAACAGTGGGAGGAGGCTCTGCCTAGCCCTTCGGAGGGTGAGAGCCCCCCCTTGGCCTGCACCTTCTCCACCTTCTCAGAGTGGTTCTCCCTCTCCGTTGCCACCTTGTCTGAGGCTGAGGGGAGCTGGGCTTGCCAGCCTACACCTCTCCTCAGTGGCTTCTCTCAGGCAGTGGGGTCTGCTTGCCCTGCCGCTTGCTTCTCCCTTCGGTGTCATTCTCTGGTGATGAGAGTACTCGCCACCTCAGTGCTGGGCCTGCCCGTGGCCCCAGTGGAAGGGGCTCTTCCCAAGCACGTCTGAGTAGGTGTAGAGGGGAAACTGTTGGGTTTTTTTGTTTCCCTGAGCTTGCAGGCCCTCTCCCTATGCTTCCTTGCCTGCCCCGTCCCCTTACACGGACAAGAAATCTTGGGTCACTTGCTGCCCTTGGCCAGTGCTTTCTGCCTGGTAAGCAGCGTGCCCCGACATACCTGCTCGCCTGCCCTGTTGCTGGGTCAGAAATTCAGTTTAGCAGGCTCTCCTGGAGAAGGATTGGAATTGCTGAAAGACTTTATGCAGAATACACCAAGGCTGATTTGTCTGGCTACAGATATTAAAAATTAGATATTTGGTATCATCAAGACATTTGCCAAGCCCTTACTGTGGTCCTGCTCTTCTGAGTACTTGGGGAATCCAGGCTGCTGCATTAGGGCATCCTCACTCTCTGCTTCTTCCCCTTGGCTGGGATGCGACATAAAGCATATGTGGAGATGAAGGAGAGGCATGAATCCTGCTGCCCCCAACACCCTTGCAGAAAACACGCAACACATGACAACACACACAGCTTTATTTTTATTAACTTGCCAGCAGTTGCAGCTGTCACCAAGACATACCAAATGGGGCAGGAGTGAGTGATCGGAAGTGGAGGTAGAGGATGGGGGGAATCTGTTGCTTCTTTTAGGAAACTCTTTGCAAGGATATATGAATTATGCATCTTCCCTGCTCTGGTTCTCAGTGTATACTGTCTCATAGCTTCAGGTTGCTGCAGTTGTTAATTTTTATCCTTGAACATGAAGCCAGGTTTACTGCATGCACATCTTTTTTTCAATTGTATAATTATTAGCATTCATAAGGCTGTCCTACAGGGCTACCCACCCAGAGAGCTTGCTCTCTGTTGCCACTTTAAGCTCTGTCTGGGTGCGGGATTCTGCAAATGTTGCTTGCAGTTGGTCTTGTTTGTGGGTATATACGGTTACGTTGTTTATGTGCCCCATCCCCACAGCTGCTTAGATACTGTCAAAGAACCTCCAACTGTCTTCATGTGAGTAGACCTGCATCCATGTTGACATAAGTGGAGTGTTCCATACTGTCTCCTCACAAAAGAGCCCGTTGCAGAAGCATAGCTCCAGACACGCTCTTGGACTCTAGAAGCCTCAAGGTAGTCCCATGCTCACAAAATACGCCAAAAAATCAGAAAGCGGTTTGTTTTCATCACTCTGCAGTTCAAACTTTAAGGTAGATAACAATCATTATAATTGAGCGTATAATAATACATTTTAATTAGTAGGCATCACACACTTCAAAGCCTTTAATAAAACCTATAGGATTTTAAATGATAGCATTCATAAGAAATGTAATATGTCTTTTGAAATTATTTCAGTACCCAGCAAAGTCAAGTCAACCACATCAGTCAACAAAACGTAAATTTACCTTGGCCTGAAGGATGTAACTTGTGAACTCTGGCATTCAACTTGCGCGGTGCCTTTCACCTCCCCTCTTCTTTCGGAGGTGTTTCTCATGATGAATAGCCACATAAACAGTAATGAAAACATCATCCAATATGTATTTTCATCACTTAGATTATATCGGTTTTAGGTTGTGCCAGTTAGTGATTAAAAGCCAGTGAAGAGTATTACCTTTTTTTCAGGGCAAGGATTGCAGCATGTCTTGACAGCAGAAACCTTTATCATAGGATTCATTTGCATTTAATGTAACCTTGTTGGATTTCTAGGTTCTTAAAAAGTTAAGATATGTTCCTTGCTGTTAAGTACGCATTATCGAAAGTAAGTGAGAAAAGTAACAACACAGCAATTCTGCTGAGGCTGCATGTTCACCAGGGGAAGACATAATGGAGAGAAGAAATGGCCATTCAGAAGGAGAACTTGGACAAGAGAAGTTGATTTATGCATTAATTTCTGTCCTAAAGCATGCATTGAATCATCCCCTCAAGCTTATTTGTCGGTCTCTTAAAGACAGACACTCAATCTTGTATTTTAGTTGTGTTTTTTTTTTTCTGGACTGTCAGGAGGGGAGGAGGTTGTTTTACAGCAAGCGGTGAAGAAAATTTAAGGGTCCATTGATTCTTAATATGTATTTTTTGAAAGTATTTGGGTATTGATAGCATTATAACCATACTGCAGTTAAATCTACAATGGCAAATCTGGACTGGCATAAAAACTGACAAACCTTTGGCAAGAACAGCGAAGAAGGTTTATACACTTGGCGCTAAAAATGTAATCTTCTGGAATGTAGTTTGTGCACAATCTACCTCTATGTTTCATCGCAGGGTAGCGCAGCCGCGTTCCGTCATTTCAGTGGAGTCAGTAGGATGCAGTTTGCTCTGGGTGTATTTCCTCCTTCCCCATAAGCCTGATCACCAGGCCACAGTGTCTTCTCTCTGGGAGCTGTTGCAGTGATTCCCTCTGCAGATACATTGCAGGGACTTACTCTTTGTTCTGGGGCTTCTTTGTGCCAGCTTTGTCCCAAACTGCTGTGCTGCCAGGTGTCATATTGGTGAATAAGGTGGAAGCTCTGTGCGAGAACTTGCAGGGGTCACCTTTGTGCTAAAACCTGTTAGTCATAGACTTTTGGAAGATGCAAAGCCCATCTTTAAAGTTCATAGGCTATTTCCTCATCATTTCCTCAGCTATCATTCAGTCCTTCATCACTAGTAGTCAACTGTGACCGTGGGTTCCCCATGGGAGTCAGCTGGGACTTTTTTTTCTTTAATAAAGAAAAAAATACTAGCATGTTAATGCTATGTGCTGATACTTTGATTCTCACTGCGTATTAGCTTGGGTTTTTGTATTGTAAATTCACATGAAGATGCATACTCTCCTTTGAAAATGTGAATAAAGCTTTAAATTAGGATTCATGAAGGCTTGATGTTATCTTTTAGGGTTAGAATATCTGTTAGTTAAAATGACTTACCTTGCTAGCTGTTTTGTCATGGTCAGAGTGTACATGTATTTGCATCTGGAGTTCTGCCTGTCTAGAGAAAGGCAATACAAGCAGCCCAAGTCTAGGCCAGGGAGTGAGAGGTAGGAGTGGAGGTTTCTGGGTCTCTCACTGCTCTCTCAAAACTTCCCACATTTGATCTGAGCAAGGCTGATGAATTCCTTCTGTTTTTCTGTCAGCGAAGTACATGGCTATATTCATACCTCTGTAGGTAGAGTCGTGTTGGAGGGAGGATGTTGTGAAATTCTGGGTAGTAGTCTCTGTCCCCCTGGGATAGTAGTCTCTATCCCTCCTCTTTGTCCCATCGTCAAACAAAATTCAGCTTTTTGCTTTACCAAGTCACCTGTATCATGGAGTACGTATTTATTTCTGACCTGCTAGTATGCCCTTAAGACTGATAGTGTTGCAGATGATTACACCCAGTAGGCAGAAATTGGGCCACCAGCGGTGCCCTGACAAGTACTGATTTATTTATACTTTTTTTAATTAAAAGCCTTAGAAAGCGAAGCTTATATAGCAAGAGTAGTGCAGCCCATCATGTGAATTTTGAAGAACACTGTGAACAAGTCATTAATTTGAAGTTCTTTTTAAAAAGAAGTGTGTGTATATACAGCATATGTATGTCATAACTTGTTTGCTTTGTGTCAAATAATATCAAGCTGTGAATGAAACTGAAAATATATAACCACACATCTTTTAGAGATCACTTCAATGAGACACAGCTGCCTTATTCTGCAGCTGTCATGTAAAACCTGCTATCCACAGGTGCTTTAGGTAATAGAAAACACTTGGGACCTGATTCGTTCTGCTTGCATCACTAAGTTAGTGGAATTACTGAGTTAAAACTTGCATTGTGGTAGCTGAGTCCTTTGTTTGCCACCTCATTTCAGTGGAGAAACTGGCCTAAGTGTTTATTTTGTTTATTGAGATGTTTTTGAAGATTGAAAGTGCCAGTGATCTTTTAAACCAGAGTACAATGTTTTGTCCTTTCTACCTGTTCAGTCATTTTTCTCTTGAGAAAAAAAATGAGATTCTGTAGGGATTATAGCTGATATCTTTCTAACTAGGTGAAAGTGGTTCATTGATAAATAAATGCAATTGGATCTTGGATTCCAAATTTCAGTTGAAATTACAAGGGAGACCTCCCCCCAGCCACCC
>NW_010972655.1:43298-81030 GCF_000737465.1 Haliaeetus leucocephalus
CGAGGCGCCCCCCCCCCCCCCCCCCCCCCCCCCAGTGAGGCATAGGAAAAAAAGAAAAAGATTTCTTCTTTTCTCAAGACAGGGTAATCTGTCTAATGGTATGCAAATAAAACATCTTCATTGTTGGATTTCCCCTGGTAATGGTGTTCACATTGATCAGAGAATGTAATCAGGTGGCTGGCCTTTTAATACAAGAGTTTAATGGCTGTTGGCTTTCTTCCCCTGTATGGCAACAATGAGTATGAACCACATCAGCTGACAAAAAATAAAGGGTCTATATCTTGCACAGTTGTGCTAGTTATTTGTGTAAGGCTAACATATATTGGCTCTTTCCCTGAAGGTCGTCTCCCATTTTCCAGCTAAAGGGGAGAGAAAATACCTTTCAGTCTGAAAGGCTTTATTTCTTGCAGTGTGTCTAGAACACTTTGTAATATTTTTTTGTAAAATTTTTTGGCATCTGTATTTTCAACCAAGCATCTGCCAACTATGTGCTGAAAAGCTAAATGTAGTGTATTTATCATTGGGATTAATCATTTTATTGAGCAAAGGCTTCTTACATACAAAAATATTCAAGATCAAAGCTTTGAAAAACAAAGCTGTTACATTATAGAAGAGAGGAGACATTTTCTTAGTTCAGTTGATAGGAACAGATGAAATACTATGCGCATAATGTAAGTTAGTGTCAAAAGAAGCTTGTAACTACAGTCTCTTCAGCATTTTGTCTTTGCATCTTTTGAATAATTATGAGGTGCTGAATAATATATTTTTTACAACGTGTGCAAAGACTTCCTCTGTAGTTCTAACCTTCCTGGGCAGACATATGTGCATGCTTTAATTAATAGAGCAGGTTATTTATCCTATTTATAGACTGCCCATCACTATAGCATTAAGGCACTGTTACTTGTCTGGTGTGGAGTAATATGATTCCAGACAAATAGTGTTGCGAGCATCACCAGTTCTGCCAGCGAAGAGAAGCTTTGTCCTAGAAGCTTCACAGAGGATTTTTTTCTAGATGTTTCTGTGAAGGATGAATATTGAAAATCATAAATACATAGTTATTGATCAGTTGTAATGTCTATCTGTTCAAGATCTTAGTGTATATCTTGTATGAGATTTTGCTTGTTTTTACTAAAATCTTGTAATTGTAAAAAAAGTTTATGTTAACAGGCAGAGAAAATAATATTTAAGGCTCTTTGATTCTTGCTTTCCCCTGCTAAGCAGATCTCTGGCATAAACCTGTACTTCAGAGCTTCATTTCTTGGAATCTATTTTCTTACCATTTGTCATTCAGAAATTATTTTTGTTGTCTTTTTTTTAACAGAACCAGGGGAAGTTTATGTTCAATGATGTGAACAAGGGCTGGGCATCTTGAGTTCTATTGCCGACTAAACCACTCACTGCTAGTAGAATCTTTGGCAAGTCACTTAATTTCACTGAACTACATTTCCCACCTTTGAGATAAGGTTAATAAAATTTTTTACACACTGCAGGTTTTATGTAAATGAAGAAGCTAGTAATGTCTTTGAAGCATGCCGGTAATGGGTGCTATGGAGAATGTGAGCTTTTTCATGCTTAATGTAATACACTTGGTTAATTGTGTATTAGGATTATTACAATGCTCTTTGATTTTTTTTTTTTTAATATACTAGTGTAATTTTATTTGACAAGTAAGAGACTTGATTTTTTTTTTAATCAGTTGGCTACTTTTTCTCATTGATTACCAGAAATTGCACTAAGACTAGTTTTAGGCATATGTTTCTGTGAAAAGTTTGGTGGACATGTTTAAACAGCTATGGCTTTATACAGTATTTATGGGCAGGAATTTGGATGTATTAAGTTGGGTTAATTTGGTTTATGTGCTACATTTATTAGTAATGTTTTGTGTATTCAGCAAGATGAAAAGAGTATTTTCAGTATATTTCATCTTTCAGTATTTATGAAAAGAGTAACTGTTCTAGGAGTATTCAATAGCTTCCTATAGCGAAAGCCTCAGTGTCAACAAGTAAAGTATACTTGCTGTTTTGTAGTAGTGCAAAAATACCTGGTAATACATGTTTAGTTCATTAATTACACAATACTGTAGAAAAATGGAGCCTCAGATGTTTCCAGCAAGACAGTTAATCCAGCTTGCCTCCCTTCTAGTGTATGTATATATACCTTCTCTTACAGATCTGCCCATTCCCAGGGGCATCCAGAACTGGAAATTTCATGAGTTCCCCAGGCAGCCTGTTGCAGTGCTTCATCTTTATTCCTAGAAACCTTTTTGGTGTCTTAAGCTGGAGTCTTCTGTTCTTCAATTTGAGCCCTTCATTTCTTTCTTCCATCACAGATGCAGAGGACAGATTGCTTCTTTCCACTTCGCAGTAGCCTTTTACCTATCTAAAGATTATTGTGCTTCAGTAGTCTCCACTATAGATTGAACAACTCCAGGTCATTCCATCTTTTCTTGAAGATCACATTTTCTAGCTCTCTTCTGGACTCTCTAGTTGGTTTACATCTATCGTTATGCTCCAGGCAGTGTTACAGCATGCAAAGTGCAACCATGTCATTTTGCATGAGGAACCATTAAATGTCCCTTTGCTTACTGATAACTTGCTAGTGGATCCACTGGCCGACTTGGCAAGCCTGAGCTGTTGCTGGGTTTTTCTCATCTCTAAACGCGTGCTGGGAAGGTGTGATAAGAGTGAGGAGAAAACAGCTATGGAGATGTGCTTCCATCTCTTGACAGAATACCAGAACAGAGCGCTTAGGGGACAGCTGGAAGAGGCAAGGTCATTTAAAGTTCCTGAAAGAGTGCTTTTTAGGTTAAAAGTCAGCTGAGAAGGACTTGAAACAGTGAGAAGAGAAATGATCTCTTGTTCTACCTGCATTCAGAGAAACAGGATTCTTTATACTTCCCTTGTAAAATCACAATGCTAGGTAATATTTCTCTACCAACAGTTTTTCCTGAGAGCTGAACAAGCCCATGAGCACCCTCAATTTGAGTAATCTACTTTGGTCCCCCTAAAAGAGGTAGTCTTGGTAGGAGTAAGTTATTTGTGACTTTGGCGTTAGACTTTGGGGGCTTTTATTTTCTTTTAAAGGCCTTCATAAAGGGCAAACCCGATTTCACAGAGATCAAAAGTGAAATTATACAGAAATGTTTTCATTTACTGTATTATTTAAGATTCTGCGCTGTAAATACACAGAATTGTGAGGCATTGGGATAGCTACATTAAATATTTCAAGTTGGCAGTATATGTGAATAGGCATAAACCAGTTTAGGTAAAAGTGCTGATGCTCTGTGTCATCGTAGAAGTGGTGGCAGGACTAGTTGTTCAGGGTGGTATGCAAGATAAGACGAATTACTTTTACTCTTTTATCGATATGAATGTTGAGAAAGTGGGGAACAACAGAAGATGAGCTACTGAACATGAGTGGTGCGATGGGCTTCCTTTAAGTATCATTCTTTATGTTATTCTTAAAATGAATGTTACTGTGCTTCAAAAGCATAATTGGGAAGTGAGAATTATTTGTATTAGTATAACCAAGCATAAAACTAAAATGAGTATTTCTTAGTAAAACACCATCATGCAACAACAACATTGCAGTTTAAGCTCTGGGAATCCTTTTTAGACAAATACAACACAGATAAATGAGAGTCTGATAGGCTGTCTTTGTATCTAGAGGAAAACGGCAGTATGTGTTGTTTCAAAAAAAAAATGTTGGCAATTTGAATTTGGCAAACATGAACAAGTTTTTAGGATTTTGGTTTTTTGGGTTTGTTGGGTTTCTTTGTGGGCGGGTTTTTTTGTTTTTTTTTTTTGTTTTTTGAGGCTTACCTGGTTAAGACAGTTACTTTGGATCAGCATTTGTTGAAATTTTGTTTCAGCTTCATGTTGTATTGCACAGAATTCCTGATGCTCAGGTGTTTTTATAGCTGGTGTGGCACAACACAAATAAAAATTAAAGACTGCATTTGCACAAGGTGGTTGCGCCCACAGTCTTAGCAGCCACTCCTGTAAATCCTAGCTTTAGACTGATTTACAAACTGAAGTTTATAACAGGTTCAGCATTTGTTCAGCCAGAATTATGACTGTGTTAGGATAAGAAGGGTAGACATAGCTTAATGATATGAGATTTATAATCTAATTGCTCTGTGGTTACTTAATCCAGCTTATATTTTTAAAGCTATGTCTCTTCTAGTTTTTCAATAGTGAGCTAATAAACGTTGCTCTGTGTTTAAGCCTTCTGGTCAGCACGGTTTTCTGTGGCTGTTGAAATCACAGATTGTCTGCACAGGAGTTGGATTATTTTCTTGCTTGTCCCCTATTATAAGCTGTTTATTTTGGCCAGTTTCTCAGAACATTTCTCTTCAGATTTTTATGACTGTCAAATGGTAGTAGAGATGACAAAAAGCAAACATAATAGTCTCTCTTGCCACCAAAATGTAATCAAGAAGAGCAAAATCCCTTCTAGATGTCTTGATTCCCATTCACTTACAGTAGTGAACTGCCACTTGTTCTGCTCACCAGCCTTTCTGGTGGTTGATAGTAGAGGGAAAGGATTGATTCTTTTTTACTATAATCCAGGTGGGAAATTAGGAAGTTCAGGTTTTTTTGGTGTCCTATTTCCTATAATAATCCTTATTACCTTTAAAAATGCAACTGAGCTTCTAGAATAAGTCATATTGGTTAAAGACTCCTAAATGTATTATTAAGGAGAATTAAAATTTTGCATAAGCTTCATTTATAAGTGAAGTTTAGAAACAGCCAAATCCTGAAACAATGCAAAACTAGGTCTGGGAGAAAGCTCCTTTTAGCAGCTTGGCTGAATGACTTGTAAGTTGCCAAAGTGTGATTGGACGCGTGTGTCTATTGATTAGATCTCAGTAATAGTAGTGCAAATCAGCTTTTTGGAGACCTTTGGTGGTAACTCTACCACCTTCTGAGAAGAGATGTCCTCTAGTATGCTTGAGACTGTTCCTAATTGTGAATCATCTTGTTTTTAATTCTGGCTTGATGGTCTGAATGTTTAATTGAACTCTAAGTACATACAGATTTATACATCATTGAGGTCTAGATTAGATGCCAACGCAGGAGAAAATACTTGACTTTCACTGTAGGCAGATCCATAGAAACTTGTGTTCTGTGTGCAGTGGTGCTCAGAAAATTAAACAAAGTGGGAAGATATGTAAATAGTGGAGCAGAAAGTAGCACTGTGAATTATAATGTTATAACATCACTGTATCAGTAGTGATACACCCCCTGCTTATGTAATTGCCTTTGTTTCTGTTTCCCTGTCTCACAAGGACATAGCCAAAATAGAAGTTTTAGAGATTGGTGACAAGGAGAGAGACTTATCCATAAGGAGAGACAAAACAGGCTGGAATTGTCAGTTGTGTCTTTCCTCTAAATAAATATGGTAATGGTTATACCCAGTAACAAGTAATACAGAAAAGGTAAATTGGGTACTTTACTCCAGAGATCAAGAGAACATTTGTTTGAGTTGAAAGACAATAACTATGGATCTAATTGCAGAAAATCCCTTTACTCTTTTTCTTTTTGAACTAGTTCATAATTGTCTGTCATATTCCCTGCTGCAAGGAAGATCAGTAGGAGCTGGGGCTGTGGGAGTGTGCAAGGGTTTGGGTATAGGCGGGTTTGATTGGGGGGGTTGGCTGAGGTTAGCTGAGGACTGTTGACCCATTTGTGCATGCATTTTTTACTCATTTAAACTTGGATATTCAATCTCTGTTGTATGTTGGCAGTAATCCTAGAATATTCAAAACCATGAACAGAACAAAAAAACATGATTCTTCCTTCTTTCAGTCACAGTTACTCATTTATTTAAAGGTGCTGGGTTTTGGGGCAGTGACTTCTGATTTCAAAGCTGGTAGGTTGGATTTCTTGTGCAGGAGAGGCGAAACCACTGCAATTTTAAGTCAAAACCAAGAGTTTCCAGCACCAGCTTCACAGATTTATCTGAAAAGGAAATGCAGCCTATTAAAGTAGGATGTGGAGTCAGCTCTGTAATTGGAGAAATAAGTAAGAACCTGAAAATACGCAACTTTTTTTTCCTTTGGAATACTGAGAAATAAAAACATTGTTCATATTTGTGGCATTAGAATTTTTCTCATAATGAATGGCTTTCACTGCCTGACAAAACATAGTTTTCCAATAAAGGTTTCTCTTCTTTTCCCTTTGCAGGATGGCGGACACGGACCTTTTTATGGAATGTGAGGAGGAGGAGCTGGAACCATGGCAGAAAATCAGTGATGTTATTGAAGATTCTGTTGTTGAGGATTATAATTCAGTTGATAAAACTGCTACAGGTAATTAACTGTTTTAGTCTAGAATTATTCCCATTATTGGTGTTAAAATTTAAAGGGAAATGGCAGTGATTGGTTACATCCTATCCAGTAAGTATTCTTATTTGACAGCTAAAAAAACCTGTTAATGAGTAATGTAATGAATTTCAGTTTCTCTAGTTGTGAACAGAGCTTCTGAGTGCTGGGTAGAGCTTACATGATGGTGGTGCTGCACAAGGCCAGGCGTCCTGTGAATAAGTAGTTTAGGAGGCAGGAAACAGCTTTTTTCTCTGTGTAAGAGGAGTAAGATTTTTGTGGGTGTTGGAAAGGGTGGCCTGTTTGAAAAATAAGAAGGAAACTTCGGCTAAGTTATTCAAGTTCTACAACCAAAGTAGTAGTTTCTTAAAAGTAGAGAATTGATAATTTACATAGAAAATGATGCTTTTTCTTTTACAAAGTGTTTTAGTACGTATCAGCATTCATTGGTGACTAACTTTTGATCCTTCTAGCAGTTATGAAATGAGTGAGGAAGTCAGGTATTTGATTGGTGAATTTTATTTCCTGTGACTTAACTTACGTAGTCAAAGTAGCGAGATTAAAACTAGTCTATTATTACTTATTTAACCCATGATTTGATATAATCTCATCAGTTTCACTTAGGGTTTGGGCGGGGGGGGGTTGGTGATTTTTTTTTTTCTTTTTTTGCCTGTTTTCTGCAAATGGAAAGATGCATAACTTTGGTGTTCAGAGTTTGCATTTAAAGTGCAGGTCGGAGTATGTTGTTATCCACTAGTTGTCTCAAATTGTGATAAATTTGGACTCATAAAAAGTAATAATTGCCTGATGGGAGGCTTTATGTTTTTCAGATGCTATATAATCATTCAATTTGTATTGGAACACTGAGTAAAGATACAAGGATGGTACTTTCTGATTGTTGATTTCTGTTGGTATCAACACAATGAGTTGGGCCATTGTGCATATACTTATACAAATTAAACTTTGATGATGAGCATTTCACAATTTGGGGGAGTAAATGAAACATGACTATAATAAGAAAAGCTTTAATTCACTGTCCCTTTGGTTCTTGCCACAGACTTGAGTCTGGTGCGTGGAAAAAGGAATTGTTGCCCCAGTTATGTGTGTGGGTGAAGTAGACTGGCATGTTTAATAAGTTAGGCTTTTGTTCAGCCATTTCAATTACTTTTTCTTGGTCGAAATCAAGCAAAGCATCAGCTTAATATCTAGAATAGAGATTGGTCTATGTCTTGTCACAGGCCAGGTATAACTAATGATGGTGATTCAACATGTCTCACATTGCTGGCTACTGCGATCCTAAACTGGGATCCTAGTGTGAAGTGCTGTGGGAGCATTCTTGGTAGTCAGTGCTGCTAACTCCTCGGCAGTAGCTGTTCCACACAGCTCATGGTTAACACGGTGTGTTTGTGGAAGCATTCAACACTTGGGGCTTTGGAAGGCTTGTTGATAATTGGAGGCGAGTAGAATGAAGCTGTCCCTGCTTAGGGAAGGGTATGCTTCTACTGCTGAGTGCTGTCACCTGCTTCCTCTGGCCTTCCTACCAGGGAGGATTTAGAAGGAGCTTACTTTGAGTAGTATTTAGAAATGCCAAGGTAGGAGGGTGTTTGGAAGGAGAAAGTGATTCCATCATAGATGGGTTGGAATGGAGATGCAACTTACTCAAGATCACTCTTAGTTTTATTTCTCTTGCTTGTGCTGTTTGATAGAAAATACAGAGCTAAAGAAGCTGGATGTGAGTATGGGCTATTGTAAGAAGCTAAAAATTTTACTGAGTGTGATAGTATGGCAGTACAGCCAAGCAGTGTGCTAGTATGGTGTCTCTACAAACAAATTGTGCTTTCTCTATTTTTCTAAATACAATTATGCCATTCCTTTCTAGCAGTTTCAGTGAGTCTGCAGCCCGTTTCTGCCCCTCTGCCAGCTGTTGCCCATGCATCCATAGGTGCTAATCTCTCTGCAGCCACGTCAGTCAGTAGCAGTGAGGCTCAGAATAGTGACAGTGCTAAGAAGACGCTAGTGGCAATATTTGTGAACAACAATGGTAAGCAGAAATGCCTTCAGTATTTAGAGTGGTTTGGGGTGCAGAGGGGAAATGCGAGGCTCGCTTGCTGTCACGCTGTTATGTGCTGTGAGCACGTGAGATTTCGCAGGCTGAACAGGAAGGTGTCAGGGCAGTGTTTGAATGGGAGTTGTGCTAAACCTTGCAGGGACTACAGGGAGTAGCAGCTGGTTTTCTTCAACTCGAGAGAGAATCCAGTGTCCTTACACATTAGTGGAAATTACCATTGGTAGTATTACCCTCCAGGTAAGATATAAAATGAAGGTCCTGACTATTCAGGGTCGCTCTGGTGCACCATGATGTATTTCACAACAGTAAATGTGTTAAACTGGTGTGTTGGCCAAATTCCAAGGTGAATAATTCTGGGGGGGTTTTGCTATTAAGGGGTTGTCGTGCTTCGTTTCAGACATAGCTTAAGCAATCTCTCCATATAACTTGGTATACTGAAATACAAACTGGGTTTAGGATTCTTTGGGATTAAGGAGCTGTAAAAATAGATTTGTCAAACTCGCCTAAAAGTCATTGCATTGTTTCTAGTAAAACTTAATCAGACACGCAGGTAACGAGGAAGGTTCTATACACTATTTCAAACTGATACCTTTGTTAGGAGTGTCTTAAAAGTATCTTGATCTCCAAATGTATTGGATATCACTATATAATACACTTGTGATTAATATTTCATAGCTTTACTAATAAAAGTAATTTGAGACATGTTCTAAATCAATTACAAGAAATTAATAAAGGCTTGGTGATATCACTGTGCTATAATTAGATTAACGGTAAAAAAAAGAGGAGGAGGAGGAGTGCGGCTACTAAAAAAATAATCTGCTAATAGCAATATATTTATCAGTAAGATATTTGTATACTATTCTGACAAGTTCAAATATGCCCACATAGGATCTGCTATCCAAACAATTCCCAGATCCCATTAAAACTGGTGGATTTGTACAGGAATCTAATTTGGAGAGGCCTTTGTCACATCTGAAATGGTTGTGCAGAATCACAACAGTCTGGGAAACTTTTTGTTCCTTTATTTATTGTTTATTTGCTTGTCTCAAAAACAAGAGCCATGGTAAGCTCTGGAAACTAATGCGGAGCTCCAACATATGACTTGAAAATGTAGTGAAGAAGGCTGGAAAAGAAAACAAATTGATGATTTTGTCTTCCTTTCTCAGTCCCTTGCTGAATTCTCTCCAGGCTGCGAGAGTGTTAGAGGTTTAGGAGGATTGCTGTGCACTGCTGCTGTAGGCTAGCTAGAAATATTTTTTTAGTATGTGTGGTACAGTTCAGAGGTATACAGAACAGTTTTCCTAATGGCTTAGTTCTTTGCAGGCTTTGGAGAAACCTTTGCCTGAAAAGCTGGTATTATGTTTCTAGGCATTAATCACTCTACTCTGTACTAGAGGAATGAAATCATAGGCATAGCTACCTGTGATCATCGTCTTTTATATGCTTATTCTTTTATTTTGATTTGCAAACAGAATTAGTGGTAGCTCTTGGGGAAGTAATACCTTCAGATTTTCTTCCATCGGTTAAAAACTGAAGTCAGGTAGGGATGTTACTCAGTGTGACTCCATCTGTCACTTTCCATAGTCCTTTTTCTTTTGTGTATCTCTTGTAGTATGTCATCTAATCGTAAATTACCGCTGCGGAAGTGACTTGAGTGGTGAGTGCAGTTTGCTGGGCTGCCTGCTCACGCAGGAATTGCCCTACCAGATGTGCTGTTGGCATCTTGTACCACTGCAGGAACTGCGCTGGATTTGTCCTCTTCTCATGCTGCAGTATCGGCGTGTTGGGATCTCTTTCTGCCCCACAGTGCAAGTCTGCATGTTAAGGAGGGTTTGTAGAATTTCTTAAGCAACGTTTAATCAGAGAACTGCTCTTAGACTGCTGAAAAAATGTGAAAATCTCAGAGGTGTGTGGTGGTTTGCTTTGGAAGAGAGGAGGGAGGGAAATGACCTTTACAGCCATAAGACACAGTTACTTTCCAAATCCGCAGAATTTATGACTTGGCAGCTTCCTCAGCTCTGTTAGCATTGTCGAAACAAAGTATTCAACATCAAAGTATTCAACATCACAGGGCTGTATGTTTCAGGGGTAAGCTTGATGTGGGTTGTATTTGTGTTTTTCTGATCTGCTGGAATAGAACAAACTCTGTATCGGTGTGAGGAACATGCAGTTGGTAGTGTTGTGTGTTCCTGGTCACTGTCATTTGGCCTTTCTCCTTCGCTGAGTGGTATACTTTTAAGTGCTTTGTGATAGATTCTGTTAAGTGGAAAAAATATGGAAACATGCTTAGTTTTGCATATCTCTGGAGTGCTTCAGTTTTTATGGTGGAGTAAATTCTCCTCTTGATTGCATTGATGCAGCAGAGGATAGCTCAGCCCATTAACTTCAGGACCAATGCAAACAAAATTCTTCAGCCTACAGCGTGGCCTTTTCCTTCCTGAGTGTTGTATTCATTGAGTTCCTGCCAGCTTGTATGACATGACTTTGACTTGCAGGGGAATCCTTTTTGGCTTGATGCCAGTGAGGATTTTGAGTGGCAAAGTGCCACAGGGACATCTGTCACCTCTTCAGTCCCTGCAGTCTCTGCTGGCCCAGTAACTGAGGGTCACATCCCAGTTTAAGTTGTGACTATGTGGAGCGCTCATGAAATGAGCTGTGTCTGGAGTCATCCCAGCTTTCAGCAATCTGTTTTTTATGCGCATGGCTGTCATCTTGCATTTTGTTTTACATTAATTAAAAAGACTTAGAAGCTAGGGCTGAAAAAGACCCATTAAATCTATCCATTCTCCCAGTGTAAAGTTTTGTTGGTT
Source organism: Haliaeetus leucocephalus (assembly GCF_000737465.1). Classification (NCBI taxonomy): domain Eukaryota; kingdom Metazoa; phylum Chordata; class Aves; order Accipitriformes; family Accipitridae; genus Haliaeetus; species Haliaeetus leucocephalus. The sequence goes on from NW_010972655.1 coordinate 54,502, forward strand.
TTTGTTTTGGTTTTTTCCCTCTAGGATGTAATTCACTTAAGCAAGCCTGGAGACCTAAAATTTATCTTTTTCTTCTAAAATTTATCTTTTTCTTAAATAACAGCATCCATGTTTGTAAATTTCTAACTTTAAGGACCATACGTTAACAAACACAGGCTTGAATTTCTTGTGAGGTGTATTGTACTTCTTAACACTGATGTACACAAACCACCAGTTCTCCTTTGAATGAACAGAGCAGAAGTGTGTACTGGACTGGATAGAAATGACCCCATGTCCAAAAATCAAGAAACAGGATTTCCAAACTAAAGATGGAAACATCTTTTAGCTTATCTTTTTTCCATCTTTCTGCTGGATCCAAATTTTCCCCTGCAGATTAGTTTTAAAATGTCTCAAATTACTGGGACATAAAAGGAAAAATTACTGAAAGCTAAATATATTTGAAGTGACACTTGGCCTAATTTTTTTCTCTTCTTAATTTCCTTTGATTGCTTTTAGCTATACCTGTATCCCACTCAAACCATTTCTTTCTTATATTACATATATGTGCATAGCTAGCTGGTATAACATACACACCTGTCTGTTTCCAGAGTCCTTGTATGCAAAAAAGCATTGTTGTTGTTGACAAGAAAATGAGATGGGTGCCACATGGGTGCATGTCAGCCTGACAGCTTGCCTCCTCTTTAATAATTCTGCCGTCAGATAAATATCTCATTCCTGCAATTCTTTTCACCACAAGAATCACGAAGTGCTTTTTGTGCTGAAAATATAGAAACTACAGAAGAAAAATACTGCACTTATATTTAATATGCAGCAACTGTGTAACAGTATATGGTTAAGTCCAGTTAGGATGGGAAGTGAGAAGACTTAGTCTCGTTTAAATTACTGCCTGCATAGTGTGACAGGACGCTTCCAGTGCATGCTTACTCTGCATACTGCCCTGTGATCCCACTCTCCCCTAAACCGTATATAACATTTAGTATAATTTTTCTCTCTTACACTTGTTGACAAAAATTATGTGATAGTTTGCATCAAGCTCAGCTAGCCTGTCATCTAGGGAGTGGTGTTATGGCAGAAGCTTCTCTTAGCTTTGCTCCCTGGGCTTCCTGTTTCTTGAAGGATATGTCTTGGAGCAGTGCTTGACCTGCCATGCTTCCTGAAAATGGATTCAGGGAGCACAGGAGCCATCTCAAGTTGCTTCTCCTAAGAATGATGGAAGGCTCCTCAGATACCTACAAGTGTCTGTCCCCAGGCACCAGTAATCCCTTATTTCTCACGGAGTGCCCTGGTGAGCTGGCTCCACTTGATGCCCAAATCACCTGCCATTAAAGCCTTAACAGTGTGTCCCTACATTGCTTCTTTTCACCCCTCAGCTATCTGTGCTGGCTGCTGAGGGCCTTTCATTGGAGAACAAAGTCATCTCGGAATTGAGTCATCCAGGCTTATTAGTCTAGCCTTTGTAAGCCTGAGATGACCTTTGTTGATGCCCAGGTGTTGAATTCAAAGTCTGTGTGTATGGTAACCTCTAAATTGTGATGTGCTGACACCAGTCCTAACCATTTATCACTGATTTTGACGTGGATTGTGTCAGTGGTACGAGCCTTGGCACTGATGGCCTCCTTAGCAATGGTGTGGTGTGCTCTACCTTTGAGGTCCCTATCTCTGCGCTTTGGCTGTTCACAGTGCAAAGTAACTTATTGATGGGCTCAGCACTAGGATTCTTCTCGTGGAAGGTTACGCTGTTGTGAACTGTAGATCATCCGTATGGGGGTTTCTGGAGTATCAGATTAAAGAAGCTTTGTCAGTCCAGCCTCTCCTGTGAACAGCCAGGGCACATCCCAACAAGAGTGGCTTCTCCTTTAGAGAGCATCTCTGCTGTGCTTAGCTGAGAGAGAGGATAAAGAAACTCCTTTTCTACCTGTTTAAGTTCTGCCTTCCTGGTAGTCAAGGAAGGAGTTCAAGAAGTGTAGAAAGAGGCCTAAGACTTGCAAGGATCACTGTGTCCAGGACTAAATGGGCTGTCTAGGAGGCTTGCTTCATCAACTGGCATTTAGGTCTAAATCACCCTCCTCCAAGAAGCCAATTAAGCAATTTCCAGCAAGCTACTTGGAGAATCATACACTTGAAAGGCAGGAGGAGAAGAGAGAAGAACGTAATTTGTTCTTTCCCAGCAGCTGATTTCTGCCATGGTCTCCTCATTCTCCCTAGATGAAGTAGTGGATCTATGCACATCTGTCTTGGCTGGTGAGTTTAAAGTGCTCCAGGACCTGTGGAAACCTTACAAACCTCCTTGGAAACAATTTAAGAGAAGTACTGCATGCTCTTGGACATGCTACTCCAGAAGGCTTGTCATTCTCACTTACGAAAGTCTACCAAAGCCTGGAAAAAAAAAAAAAAATTGGGCATACAACTGTGTCCATCCTGGCCACATTGAAAAGAATCTGCAGTTTCTGGTAAGGAATTAGAGTATTTATATATGCTTCTGCTATTGTTTTTTCTAGTAATGATAGCATTTCGGGAGAGCAACATGGCAGGCACCTGCCAAGTCCACACTGAGAGAAAAGAGTCAAAATCATTGGACTGATTGGACCAAAAGATCTTTGTCAGCTGGTCTCTGCTTTAAAATAGACTTAAATCTAAGGTCATCTTTTGGTTGTTAAACTAGTACAAGTCTTCCCAGATTATTTGTAAACTCCGAAGGAGGACCAGAAGGAGTTGGAAACCTGACTGTCATACTCTGCTTGAGGTTGCCCAGTGGCCTCCATGCTAACCACAAGGTCATCATAGCTTCAGTCTTCAGGATTTCTCATGGAAGTTCCAGTGGCAATGCAAGACCTATCACTTGCAGTCACAGACCTTCAGCATTTGGCAAGGTCCCCACTCCTTGAAAGATTTGGGGATGACTGTGGGCTCCTTGTCAGCCAAGTAAGATCATCGAGACACTGAGGAAGAGAAAATTATCTGCTGATGCTCTGGATTTGGGTCTCCATCAGATACTAGGTGGGATGTAGATGTTCAGAACCTGATAGAACTACCCAAAGATTCTTTTTTTTCTTTTTTTCTTCTCTGTCTCTTCTTTAATAATCATCTTATTTTTTTGTATTGTGAAGGGATTACCTCTCTTTTTAAAGATTGCAAATCCAGTCTATTTGTCTCTAGTTTTTATTCACTCCACCTTTTTCCTATCCCTCTTCAGAGACCTTGCTTTATAAAACAAAAAAGGCTAGAAGCATGTCCCCTTTTTCACTTGGGACTGGAGGAGCATGCACAGAGTTCAGACAATAGTGGGTTTGTGCTCATTGGTTTTGATCCTAAAGAAGAAATTGGTCCAAGATAGGCTCCCAGCCTTCATGACATCTCGGCACCTCCATCCTCTGCCTTGGTTTGAGGTTACGTTTGCTGATTGATGCTTCCCTGTCCCCCCTCCATGCTGTGGAAGTGGGAACTGGTGTCTCTCTTCCATCAGTCCCCTCGCTGTCTAAGGTGCTTGAAAAAGTGAGGCAAGATGCAGTGTGGGCCAGGCAGTTGTGTGGCTTGGACCTGAACCTTCCGATTTAGTCTTCCATTACCCTACTGCTTCTACCTAGTATAATCTTCATGAAAACATTTGAATCATACACCCTGAGGATTGCCAGCCAGGCAGCATCCAGACTGTCAGTGTAAAGCATCTTCCATTAAAAGAAGCTGTTTTGGCTGTGGGTCAGAACATTTTGGCATGCAGCAGGTCTTTTCCTGGATTTACACAGTTACATAGGAAACATTTGCTGTTCGGGTACAGCAACTCTTTCATCTTAACATCAGCAGTTCCAGCAACATTGGACCATTTTGTAGCCCTGAAACAACCTGGATGTTCTGTCAGTCTCATGTCATGCTGTGCTGCAAACCTACAGTGGGAAGATTTCTGCGGAGCTTCCTCTCTCTGCTGGTTTGGAAGCTCTTTGTCCTCAAGACATGGATTGTAGTAATAGTGTGATTGAGTAGTGCATAAACACAAATACATGAATGACCTGAACTTTGTGAGGAAGAATGGTGCGGGGGAAGAAGGAATTGAAGCCCAAATAAGTATCCTGCTCATTTTCTGGTGTTGAGTTTGAAATACTTGTGGCCTGATTAATTTCTTTTTTTAAATGTTTTCCCCTCCCCAAGATATTTGGAAAAAGTAATGCATTTTATATGCACAGATCACTTGCAGTTGTAAGCTCCTTGCTGTCTTTAGACCTGGCCACATGTATTGGATCTGGCTGAGATGGAGTTAATTTTCCCCATAGCAGCCCTCATAGTGCTGTGTTCTGTATTGGTAGCTAGAGAGGTGTTGATAACACACCAGTGTTTTGGCTGCTGCTGAGCACTGCTCACAGAGCATCGAGGCTGTCACTCCAACATTCCCCCCTTGCCAGTAGGCTGGGACTGGGCAAGATCTTGGGAGGGGACACAGCCAGGACAGCTGACCCAAACTAACCAAAGGGATATTCCATACCTTATGATGTCTGCTCAGCAATAAAAGCTAAGGGGGTGGTGGCATTTGTTATTACAATGTTTGTCTTCTAGAGCAACTGCTATGCTTACTGAAGCTCTACTTCCTGGGAAGTAGTTGGACATTGCCTGCTGATGGGAAGCAGTGAATAAATCTTTTGTTTTCCTTTGCTTCCATGTGCGGCCTTTGCTTTTGGTTTATTAAACTGTCTTTAACTTGACCCATGGGGGTTTTTTTCCATCCTATTTTCTCCCTGCCCTGTCCTGCTGAGGGGGGGAGTGATAGAGTGGCTTGGTGGGCACCTAGCTTCCAGCCAAGGTCAACCCACCACACCATGTCACCTGTAATAGACATTTGGGAGATGAAGATGTAGTGATTGCTAGAGGAAAAAGTAAATTTTTTGCTAAACTGCTTAATGCGATGAGATTCAGTTTTTTCCAGATGATGGTTAATAACCTCAGGCACCAAAACACCCCTCTCTTCGATGGTCCCTTGCTCCATCATATTTCCATCATTTACAGTGCAAGAGTCGGGCGTGTGCAGACACCGCCCCGTTTCCTGCATAGCTTTGGTTAGTTCCCTGACCATCAGCCACCTTGTGTGCAAAGTGAGGCAGATTTCTGTGGAAAAGACAATGTCTGGCTGTGAGTTAAAGTTGGTTTTGTCAGAGGGTGTATGCAAACTACAGTAGCTGACCTTTATGGTTACTTCTTAGCTTGATCCACAGCATGGGCTTGAGCTAATGTGTGGTGTGTGGGAGCAGAGAATTGTGTCCATCCTCCGGCAGACTGGCCACTGAAGGGGAATGACAGCAAAAGTGTCCTGCTGAGCATCGTTAATGTTTGTCAGTAGCAAAGGTTTGCTCTAAACTAGTAGCTTGGTGGTTGTAGACCATTCCATCCCATCTTTTGCTAGCACATTTCTTCACAACCTCCTCCCTCCATCCTTTCTTCTGTTCCTTGTAATTCCTTCCCTGTCTCAGGTGCCAGCAAACATTGGCAATAGACGGGAGACTCTTCTGATCTTTGTTTTGGTGTGACATTAGCCCCCAAGTTGCCAGAAGCAATTGGGCAATATTCCTGGGTTTGAATTTCGTCATTCTGTGCAAATATTGCAAGTCTGCTCCGGTTGGCAAGTAAGAGCTTGTGGAACTGGGAGCACACAGAAAACAAATCGGATCTTGACTGAAGGACACAGCCAACTGCTAGTAAGTGTCTGCTGGGCTGGTGCAAACTGAGATGACCAGAAGCTGATTAATGTGGATTTTCCTGGAGGTAGTTGGAGATCATGGATGGACTGCCCTTGGGCAGCGGTGCAGAAGAAAATGTTACAAGAAAAAAAGGCACAAGAAGAAGCAAAATTTGCTTTTCTTTAATGATTGAACAATTCTACTTGTTGCAGCCTGCCACAAAAAAAAAAAAAAAAGAGAATCATTGAGGCAGACCTCAATCCATACAGTTAGCAGTCTACAAAGCAGTAGGATACCTTTTTCATCCGTGGGTAACGGAAAGCATTTGGTAACTCTGGCTGTGGCCATGGGATGTCAGCAGTCAAAACTTCACAAGGTGATGTGCACCTTCTGAGGACAGAACCTCATGGCAGAGTTGCTAGGCAGCTGTATCTATAAGGAGCAAGTCTGTAGTAGACATACACAGTGAAAATCCATCAGGGAAATCCCTCTGGGCTTGATGGTGGGTAACACCAGCATTAGAACTCCCTGGCAAGTACATCAGCACAACTGCAAGGAATCAAATCACTGCTGCTTAGTGTAAAGTGCAAGTTATTGTCAAACAAGCAAATACTAAATAAAATCCATTAGTATAAAACCCTGTAAAGATGCTTTAAACTGAATGGTTTTACTTCCAAATAAAGCCAGCTAGAAGCACCTGCACACACAGTGGGTCTCAGCTGATATGGTTTCTTGCTAAGCTGCAGTAACCTAGTTGTTTGCAATTATATGAACATGCTCTCGTACCAGATGACTTGTGTGAAATACTTCACGTATTGTGTGATACTAAGGATGTTGAGTTTAGTGGATAAAACTGTTGTCTCTTCCCCATCTTAACTTTTTTTTCAAGCAGGATGTTTCACTTTTGAATCAAGAGAGTAAGCACTTTGAACCATTGTAAGATATTCTTATGATACAGACTGCACATGATGACTTCAGTGTGATCCAGATGTTTTCAAAATCTTTTTTTTTTCCCCTTCTTTTATTGAAGTTTGTCTGCCACTTTCTGAAAGTTCAGTCCCATAGTCCTCTTTCTGTCCAAGGATGCTGAAGATAACTTTAGGTTACTTCAGAATTCTTGTGACCTCCTGGTCCTGGTTAATTGAAGCCCTCGGCAGACTCCAGTGTCCATGATGGTCTGGGTTTGTTGTTGCTGTTCAGAAACTTTCAGTGTTGCTCTACTTCTGGTACACATCCTATGCCAGGGGTTATAGTGGTTCAGCATAAGTTTTCCCAGTATCTGCCAGCAAGTGAATTTTTACTTAATGAGACTAGAAAAAATATTTTCTTTAGCTGCTGTGGCTGTGTTCAAAGGGCACATAGGAGCCAGAATAATCAGTCTCTGAGTTGCTCAAGGCTAAGGAATTTGAACACCTAGTTCCTAGGCAGCTTGGATAATCCTAGCCTAAATATGAATATTAAAACAATATATAGAAGGGTTGGATATTTTCACAAGTTTACTTTTAAAGCATGCTCTGGAAAACTCATTCAAATTCTGAGGACTAAAATTGACAACTGAGTGTGTGTGAGAAGGAGCAGCCTTTTTTACCTGGCAAATGTGACTTTTGCTATGTTTCTGTTTTTCTTCCAGCTGGCAATCCTCTTGTTCAGCAAAGCGGACAGCCTCTAATCCTTACCCAGAACCCAACCTCAGGTCTGGGCACAATGGTAACTCAGCCAGTATTACGACCTGTACAGATCATGCAGAATGCCAACCATGTCACAAATTCTCCGGTGACCAGCCAGCCCATCTTCATAACAACCCAGGTGAGTGCCCTTCCAGCCAGGATGGCTGAGACAGAAGATCTGGTGCACTCATACATGGAAGACTGTTCTCTGTTAAGAAATAGTCAGATGCCTGTTTGGTTTTCCTTGTGCGCTTTAGTGGATCTTACACTTGAGCTGAAATCTGTTGGGCTTTTGATTTGTTGTTGGGGTTTTTTCTAATTTATGTAGGTTTAGAAATAGCTTTGTTTGGAAATAGCTTGTGTTCCTAGTCATTCTGCAGTTGAATCTCGCTTGAGAAAATTGGCCATGTTCCACACCTCAGCAGGTCCTGTGGAGCCAGCACAGGTCTGATGGGACTTCATGCTGGCTCTCACTTGTAGCCTTACTAGTAGGGCCTGACTCCCTGCTGTAGATGGGTCTGTCCACTCTGCGTGAATTTGACCTTGCAGAATACTTAACTACTTTGTTTTATTTTTATGGGGAATGTGCAGGTAATTTTTTTTAAATCCCCACTGGCTTCTTGGAGCATTTGCCAAGACCTGGGAGATTTCTGTAGCTGTTTAGGGAAGGAGAGATTGTGAGTGGAGGCTGTATATCAGAATGTTGTAGAGTATAAAGAAGGGGGCCCTACTGTTGGGTAAGGTGCTGGCCAAGAACAGTATGGCCTCATAGTTGAATTGATCTATAGATGGTAGTACTGTGGGATGGGGGGGGTTAATTTGTTTATTTGATTTTTAGGGTAGAAAGCTCATATTGAAAGTGTTTCAAAGATGCTCAGTATGTTAATGGTATTATTTGGCTGCAGGGATTTCCTGTGAGGAATGTGCGGCCTGTACAAAACACGATGAACCAAGTTGGAATTGTTCTTAATGTACAGCAAGGTCAAACAGTTAGACCCATCACCCTCGTCCCAGGTGAGGACTGAAACAAGCTAAAGCCACTGTCGTGTTCCTTTTTAGAGTACCAAGAATTAAAAAAAAAAATTGTATTTGAAATCTGTATTTCACCTGGGTGTTCAGTTCTGTAGTAGGTGAGATTTGTCCGTATTTGTGGCTGTAATTCCGCTAGTCATTTTGTAGCAGAGTAGGCTCTTTGATCGTAGTAACAAACCACTTTGCAGAGTAGAGGACTTCGAGCTGGAAGGAATGTCTACCTCTTAGAGCTCCATATAATCTAGCTTCTTCAAAAAGCCTCCTCAGTTAACATAATTCCAAAGTACCAGCTTGTGACTACCCCTCTTCTTTCTTTTCAAAATCTCCCCATGCCATGTTAGTGCTGGGAAACTGCCTGTAAACCAAGCCTCACCCTGAGGATTATTTTTCTAACACTAATTTCTGCTACGAGATCCTATTATGCACCATCAGAAAGACTAAGAACTCGTGTGTCACCGGACACCTGCCTTATAACAAAGCAACGATGCTAATGATGAGTCACCTTTCACTCTCCCTAGAATGAATCTCTAAAGCCTCATATCACAAACTAATTTGCAACTGTAGGATCACGCTTGTCCTTCCATAAGAAGCCTTCCATGAGTTTCTGTTGGGCCTAGTGGCTAGGATTGTGAGCCCCACGAAACTCAGCAGGATTTATGCTTATAAGCTACTTGGGCCTTTTGGAAAATTCCACCTAAAAAAAGTTGTAAATACAATTTTCACTCTGTCTGCATCCATGTTCAGTTTTAGTCTGCCTGGGAAGTGAAATTAAGGTGCTGAACTCTTAAAACTTCCACTGAAATTGCTGGGAATTTTGGGAGCTCAGCAGTGTTGGAAAACAGGTTGTACTCAGTTATTACTGTGCAAGGAATGGAATTCAGTTACTTGATCTGCCTTGTTTGTTATTTGTTTTTGAAGCCCCAGGTACCCAGTTTGTTAAACCGGCAGTTGGCGTTCCTCAGGTGTTCTCTCAAATGGCGCAGGTGAGACCAGGTACAACCATGCCGGTCCGACCCACCACCAACACTTTCACTACGGTCATTCCGGCCACGCTTACCATCAGGAGCACTGTACCACAGTCCCAGGCACAACAGCAAAGTAAGTCCACTCCCAGCACCTCCACAACTCCTACTGCAACGCAGCCAACAGCACTTGGACAGTTAACTGTGCAGCAGCCAGGGCAGTCCAGTCAAGCTACTAACCCCAAATTAGGTAAGACTTGCCATGGAAAAGCAAGGGGACTCGAGTGTATAACACTGTCTATAATTTGATCTTCAAACATACGGCATAGCAGCTAAAAGGCAGAAGTTGAGTCAGAACTCCTGGGTTCTATTTTTGCCTCTGTCACTGACTCATGCTTCATCTCTCTTACCAACCTGGAAAATGAGCATAATCCTGCCATCATGTCCAGTTTGGTTTGAGAACTAGTTAAATTTTGGTTTGTAGAATGTTCTGAGACCATCAGTTAGAAGTCCCCAAAAGTGAAAAATGCTATTGGTTAACACTTGTATTTTTTGAAAGGTAAAGTTAAATAGATAATGAACACAAGCAGAAGCTAACTATGTTGCCTTTTTTTTTTTTAATGTTGGCTAAATTCATGAGTGAAATGATTGCTCAAGAATAGTGATGAACAATTTAAAAAGGAAAAAAAATACTTCTTTACACAGCAAGTAGTCAGGTTATTTTTAGCTTTATGTGGCTATAATCATATACAATTGCATATAGAAAAGAAATAAAATAATTTTTGTGACCATCAGCATCCTGTTCACTTCATCGTGGGACTTGGCTCATATCTCAAAGTGTGATCTGGAAGGTTAGGGAAATTTACTTTCCCAGTCTTGCCAGCCTTTGCATTACTGGACAGGATAATTGATGGCTTAGTCATCTTTGAAGACTCAAGGTAGAAGAGCAAGAGGCAAGGCATACTAGATGGGGGCGGGATTCACACAGTGGATCAGATCTTACTGATTCCTTATTAGTGTTCTTGTATTATCCATTCCCTTGGCAGTGAGTATTGCAAGCTTTGTGACTGTAAAGAGACCTGGAGTGACTGGTGAGAACAGCAATGAGGTTGCTAAGCTAGTGAATACCCTGAACACCATTCCTTCGTTAGGACAGAGCCCTGGCAATGAGGTTGCTAAGCTAGTGAATACCCTGAACACCATTCCTTCGTTAGGACAGAGCCCTGGCCCACTGGTGGTTTCCAACAGCAGCCCTGTGCATGGTTCCCAGAGATCTAGTGTTTCAGAGTCGTCGTCGTCATCATCATCGTTAAAAGGTATGGTCTGTAGCAGCTATCTTAACTCGGTTCATTGTGCTGAGAATTCAGAAGTTTTCTAGAGTAAAAAAAATGCTAACCTGTAACTACTGGGATTTCATAATAGGGATAAACACTTGACAAGCTTTGCTATTAATTTCTTCATCTTTATCTGTACATTTTTATCCAGTGATATATTTTGTTTGTGGATATTTGCTTGCATACATTATTTTGCATTCAAAATTATTGGTGTGCGTGCTGCCATCTTGAGAATACACACACCTGAAATACTTTATACAAGGAGGCAAAAGGATAAAATCTTTGCTTCTCTTGTTCCAAAAAATCACCTTCCTAAGGTGTTTGGGTGTCCAAAAGTTGATGTATGGTACATTTTATGTCATCTGTATTCTGAGTTTCTTACTACAGTTGGAAGTGAAGACAAGGCATTGTAGTCTGATGGAAAACTAAAGCAAACAAATGGTTAAAGAAAAAGGGGAGATGAGTTGAGCTGATCTTTTTTCCTTCTTATTTTTTTATTTAAGTGTAATTTTGAGACACTCCTTATTCTAGCTACTGGGGGGTATGTTTTGTCATACAGATTGTCAGAAGTTTGCATACTTTTGCCCTTTTCATGCCTCTTCCAGTCTAGTTAGTAGGTAAAAGTACAGCTCTCGAAACTAAAATATTTCAGTATGCCAAAAAGAATGCCTAGATTTAAGATGAAGTGTAAGGATTCTATTTTTCTTGGTTTGTTTTGTGTTCTTCCTGTTACAGTCAGTTCATCTCCTATTCCCACATTTGATTTGCAAGATGGTGGCAGGAAGGTCTGCCCAAGATGTGATGCTCAGTTTCGAGTCACTGAAGCTTTAAGAGGACATATGTGTGTAAGTAACCATTCTAAGAGGAGCAGTTAATGGATAATTGTGCGTGCTTGTTGAGTGCAAAGAATAGTTCTGCTCCCTAGATCACAGACTTCTATGAAAAGGAAGAATATGACTAGGAGAAAGTGAGAAGCAAAGGAGAGGCCTTTGGAAGACCTTCCGCAGCATCCCTCACTGGAAGTAGGCAGGACCTCAGTTTTATGTCCTGTTGGTGCCAGGAGATGCATTTATTTTCTAATCTTAACATATCAGTAAACAATCAAAACAGAAAATCGGATATTGACTCTGCATTACTCTTTCCCCAAGAGCTTCCTAGAGTTCCTCTGTCTTTTCTTAGTATTGGTTAATTTGTGTCTGTTTAATAGTATATAGTTCTTCCTAGATCTGATTTAATGTGTGGGGGGTTTTTGTGGGTTTTTTTCCTTTTAGTACTGCTGCCCTGAAATGGTTAAATTCCTCAGGAAAAGAAAATCTCCAGAATCTGAACCAAATATTCAATCTGCAAAGCCTCCATCTCCAGAAAAAACTACAGCTGTTGCTTCACCACCCTCTTCTACTCCTATCCCTGCACTGTCCCCACCTGCTAAAGCTCCAGAGCCAAGTGAAAACATAGTTGACTCATCCCAAAGTAAGCTTATTATGTTAGTAGATGATTTCTACTATGGCAGAGATGGTGGCAAAGTGAGCCAGCTACTGAACTTCCCCAAGGTTCCAACTTCCTTCAGGTGTCCACACTGCACCAAGAGGCTAAAGAACAATATACGGTAAGGGAATGCAATGTGCCACAAAAAGTCTACAATGTTCTGAATACCTTTAATCTGCAGAAGTAAAAATGAGTTGTAAGCATCAGTCTCAGACCCTGCAGCTTTCCCATATTGTAGCTTAAGACCCGAACTGAAGCACGGGAGAGAGAGATTTGCCCATCATCACACAGTTCAGTCAGGGCAAAAGTTGTAAGAAGATTGCATGGTTAGAATAATTGCGTTTATATTCTTCAGCAGAGAAGTCTCATTTGTCACTAGTCTTAGTAGATAATAGGAAATAATTCTTGAAGAGCTGCTCTTCTCATCATTACTCAATGCTTTTTTCAACAGAGGAAGAAAATATTTTTATGAAATTGTGTATTCTTCTGAGCAAGCCACTATGTTGTTCTATTGTGATAACTGGACTACTGATTTTTCTTTTAAGTTGAAATGTTTTGTCATCATCAGTTGAATGCCAAGTTGGGGTCAGAAGTGCTCAAAAGCAAGTAGTACAGCCTCTGTACTACAAAAACTGTTCCCTAACTTCCCCCACAGTTAGGGAGCGGGAGGTTGCAGATAGAAGGAGACTTTGCTTTTGATGGGAGGAGCAAGAAGGAAACATCTTAATGCTGTTAAAAAATACTTCTGGTGTAGCATTCATAATGCTTTCAGGGTTACAGGTGCAAAATGTTTGAATTTCTGTTCACACACTTTCTCTTCACCTCCATAAGGTTTATGAATCACATGAAGCACCATGTTGAACTGGATCAGCAGAATGGAGAGGTAGATGTCCACACCATCTGTCAGCATTGTTACAGACAGTTCTCCACTCCGTTTCAGCTACAGTGTCACTTAGAGAATGTCCACAGTCCCTATGAGTCAACAAGTAAGTTGATTTACCTGCTGTTGTTTGTTTAGGTTTAAGAGGGTTTCTGTCTTGTATTAACTGCAAATCTGTTGAGAAAGGAGCGTCTGTTCTGCCTTGCTCCTTAGTGCATTTGTTTTGTAGGCCAGCAGAAAAATCCATCTAAGTTACATTTCTGCAAACTTACTGTCAAGAGTATTTTAAAGATCGAGTTCAATAATCATGTCATGGTAGAATTTAAAGTTTATCAGTAGATTGAAATCTGATTTAAAATCACTTGAAGTTCCCTCATTAGGACATCTTGTTGTACCCATTGTTTTGTTGAAGAGAATTTTTGTGGCCTTTTGGAAACCTCTCAGAATTTATTTTGTTGCCTACCAAATTCAAAGATTTCAGAGCTAGTTTTTGGGGGGGTGTGTTTGTTTTGTTTTAAGGGACAGTTGTTACCAAAGAAACTTGTAATGGGGTGAGTGTTTTTGTCCCCCGGCTGTTACCTGGTTTTCCTTTCTTTTGCAGCAAAGTGCAAGATTTGTGAATGGGCATTCGAGAGTGAGCCAATGTTCCTACAGCACATGAAGGACACTCACAAGCCTGGGGAGATGCCCTATGTTTGTCAGGTATTAAAAGTGGTTTAGGGGCTGGACCTCATAAATGCATACTAGAGAGTAAGAGGAAATCTGGCACTTCTCAGAAAGTGTGTTGCTCATAGTGGTTCAAAACAGACTCGGGCCATGGAACAATGCTGTGGAGCCCATTGCATTTTTTTCGAGGTGTGGGCTTGGAGAAGTCTAATGGCCATTAGAGCAGCAGGAGTAGCTGAATGTTTGCCACTGGTTCCCAGTGCTCTGAAGCTGGATCAGTGTGATAGACATTTGTTTAGTCCCAGTAGCATTCAGAGCCTAACATTTTTTCCCTCCCAGGGCCTGCAGGCAAGTTGCTGTGCCATAAAAAGTTGTCCTCACGGGAGCAGATGAGATTAAGTTGCTTGTGTGATACCTTTTCCTGACACTCTGTTGCCATGAGATTTATGCTTGCATCGATTCTGAATGTGTCTTCTCCACTCAGAGGTCCTAACACTGTCCCTCCAAAAAGAAAAAGACAAGAAGAAACTTCTAAAATCTGTTAAAACAGATTATGTTCCAAATTCTGCATTTTACATAGACACTGAAGAAACTGCTCTTTAATATATTCCAACTGCTTTGCACTGACTGTCTCTCCTTTTTTTTCTTGGATCTGGAGCTTGAATTGTCACTACTTTCTTCTCATACAAGTAGTTAAAATCTGTTTTTCCAAACTACTCTGAATATACACTGCTTGATTTAGTGTCTTACAGTTGGAATAAGCTAGCAGATTCTTTAGTACCTGGTTCCTAAACTCCACTGATAAGTATCTCTGGGGATCTGGGCATTGCTGTTAAGATCTCCATGTTGCAATGGTGGATGTGAGATGGATTCCAATGTTATTTCACTGTTAATTGTTTCCGTCCACTCCTATAGGTCTGTCAGTATCGTTCATCCCTCTATTCTGAAGTGGATAGCCATTTCCGAATGATCCATGAAGACACACGGCACCTGCTCTGTCCTTACTGTCTCAAAGTCTTTAAGAATGGCAATGCTTTCCAACAGCACTTCATGAGGCATCAGGTACTATGTCAGGGCTGTAGTTTCTCTCTCTCTCTCTCCCTCCTCCTCTTCCCCCTCCCCCCCCGCTTCTTTTTTTTTTTTTAAGGTGGTTCCCTCTCCACAGAGATTTCGGTGGATAGTAAGGATGTGATTAGTTGAGCATTTGCTTGGAATAAAAACAGAAAGAAAGAAAACTTGGTTGAAAGAGGGATTTTAGTAGGTGCTGTATTCACTCCATAACAAATGCAATTTGCATGCTGTCATTCCAGACCTTTCATAGGGATTGTGCTGAAGAGAAGAGGCATTGCTCCTTTGGGAGTAGCACAGATTGTTGTTACTTAGCAGAAAAAAAGCATGTTTTGCTGGACTGTGTTTGCTTCATGTGATGATTAACCAACAGTGGGCTCTGTGTTCATTTGGGTTTTAAATTTTCTTATCTCCAGGTAATAAATAAGTAAATAATACTGTATGCACACAAATGAATGTAATTTTTGTAGCTCAGTGTTCTGTTTCCGTATATGTTGGCTGTATTGACAACATATTTTATGTGGGTGTAGCTGAAGTGTACTTTCAGAATATAGAAATGTAGCACTCTTACCAAGTGCCTGAGTTGATTTGCACCTGAAGTCCTTCGCTGACTCCCATAAGAGGCAGAGGCAAGGCAGCTTCTTGAAGAAATGTTGCCCCACGCACTGCTCTGCTCATGTGCCTTACTTTGGCTTAAACAAGCTGAATAAGACTTGTTCATGGCACTTCCAGGTCTGGTGTCTCTACAGAGCCTGATGATTTTAATTAAAAAACCAAAACAAACAAAAAATGTAAAACCAAAACACCCAAGATAAGGGGCTTGGCGGGGAGGGACTTCCAGATGCTAAAGAAAAATGGGTCTGCCTTTGGTTTCAAAGAGGGGGGGGAAGGGTTTTTTTGTTGTTGTTGTTTTTTCTTTTTTTAAACAAAAAATCCTGCTGTGTTGTGACTTTCGTTTCTCTCAAATGAAATATATATCATCTGCATTTGCTTTAGAAGAAGAGTGTTTATCATTGCAACAAGTGTAGACTCCAGTTCCTATTTGCCAAGGATAAAATTGAACACAAGCTGCAGCACCACAAAACTTTCCGAAAGCCCAAACAGTTAGAAGGATTGAAACCTGGAACCAAGGTAAGAAATCCAAGTTAACACCAGACCTCTGTCCTCTGTTTCTTCAGGAAACACCCATAGCATCTGTATTGGTGTGTATTTATTAAGTGCTGCAAAACTGATACTTGCTTCATCTCCATCACTTAAACCACGCTCACTGGGACAGAAAAGCACTTTGTATTCTGTCAGTGTTGTGTGTGCTTATTAATCAGATACTTCATAGAAACAGTAAGTGAGAGAGAGAGAGGAGGTGAAAGTGGCACGCCAGAGGTTAAACTCTCCTAACTAAGGTACCTACAAGTGAAGGTATCTGAGCTAGTTGCCTGGGTGCCCTCCGTAGTCATTAGGGACAAACAGGCACTTCTGGGGCTCAAGTTATGTGTCCTCTTTCAGGCTACTGCTGCCCTGGGTGGGACGAATTGTGTCCTAGGAGCACCTGTTTATTCTCTGCTAAGTGTCTGAAAGACTACTCCAAACAGAGGAGTCTGAATTTGGATAGATCACTTCTGCCCTTGTGTTTTAGGAGGTATGGGTGTATCTGTTTTCTGCAGGTTACAATCAGGGCATCTAGAGGACAGCCACGGACAGTGCCAATATCTTCAAATGACATGCCGCAGGGCACTGGACAGGAAACCACTCCGCTGTCATCTTCTACTGATCCCCAGCCCATCTTCCTGTACCCGCCTGTCCAGAGGAACGTCCAGAAGAGAGCGGTTAAAAAAATGTCAGAATGTTTTGCTAAATTTCAAATTTAAAAATATTTTTCAAAGGAAATGTAGTTAGCTTTTTAATGCCACAGTGATGGGTAATACGGTCCTTGGCACTGGACAGCTCTGTCTTACCAGTTGCCAAGGAAACTTTAAGCCAGGAGAGCCTAGCTTCCCACAAAACCAGGATTAAGTCATGTTATGAAAACCCTTAAGGTGAAACTGCAAAATATAGAATTAGCTAGGTGCTTTTGTAGAAACAGTGGAATTTCATCAGCATAAGGGCTTTCTGCCCACCCTGTGTCCTGCTGCCTTGTCTTCAATACTTTTTTTTTTTACTTTTTTTTAATTTATTATCCACTTTTCAATTGTATATTCCTGACTACAGCAAGTGGGAAGTGTTTAGCCTGGCACCGAGGCACCCTAGGAAGCTAGGGTGCAAGATGAGACTAGCTTGACTGGAGACTTCTGAAAGTTTACATGTCATTAAATTCTTCTCTGTCCTGATGATTGTTATAACTCCAAAGATACCTGTTCAGACACTAATGAAAATATCCCTCTTCTCTTCAGGAGTGTCCTGGGGAGGCAGACTTGTCTGGAGTGCAGCTTCGAAATCCCCGACTTCCCAAACCACTTTCCCACCTACGTGCACTGTTCGCTATGTCGCTACAGCACTTGCTGCTCCAGAGCTTACGCCAACCACATGATCAAGTATGTATGTGTGATTCTTTGAACGCTGTAGTAGAAATTCCTCCTGCCTGAATGCAGTAGCACCTCTATGTCTGTCTGTCTGCACTGTAAGAAAGGAAAATTCCAGTTCACTGCAATGGTTTCTAAGACATTGGACATGTATTCTGTATCAGCACAGACATGGGTGGTGGCTTTCAAATGAGATGAGAAAACTGAGTGCAAGAGCTAAGATTTGTTCCAAACCATCAGTATTGTAGCTAATGACATGTACTGCATGCTGCTGCAGAAAACTCATTTTTTCAGTGCTTCTAAATTCTCAGATTTAATAATTTAAAAAGGAAAAAAAAATTTCTGTGCTTCTACAAGCCTGTGTTTTGTACAGGACTGTGGATAGACCACAGAACGGGATGGCAGAACACTTACTCCAAAATCCAGGCATTTTTAAATGTTACTGTACAGGTTTTTTTTTACTTAGACACAGAGTTTTTGTTTCCTTGAACACAAGAGTGGCAGACAAAATATTATTAAAACCAGGATTGCATCTGTCTTTGTAAATGTGCTGTATTTTGCATGGTTTTATAGCTGTTTAAGTACCTGGAATAATTCTGACATTTAATAAATTCTTTTGTCTTACAGCAACCATGTTCCTCGGAAGAGTCCAAAATACTTGGCTTTGTTTAAAAACTATACTGCCTGGTAATGGAAAACTCGTTATCTTACTTTAATCACCTGGGAATCTAATGTGCATTCAAAATATGTTCAATTAAGGGCAATATGGTGAGACTCCCACTGCCTTCCAGTGGGAGTTAATGTTTCAGGGTGGGGAGACTGCCTTGTATGCACTGGAGGGTGATGTTTTTTTCCTAACTGTTAGTGAGGGGATGTACATATTTTCATATCCGATACTGATGCTAAGCTCACTTCTCTCTTCCCGCCCCCCCCCGCCCCTTCCTTCCAGTGGTGTAAAGCTGTCCTGTTCCTCTTGTCTCTTTGTAACATCTGAGGGTGATGCAATGGCTGAACATCTGGTCTTCAATCCGTCACATGAGTTTAGTAACATTATTTTCCGAGGTAAGAGTTTGAAAAGGAGCAGAAAAGTTACAAAAAATTAATGCAGTTCTGTCATGGTTTAACCCCAGCCAGCAGCTAACCACCATGCAACTGCTCACTCACTTCCCCCCCCACCCAGTGGGATGGGGGAGGGAATCGGAAAAAAAAAGTAAAACTCGTGGGTTGAGATAAGAACAATTTAATAGAATGGAAAAAAAAGAAACTAATAATGATAATAGTAACACTAATAAAATGACAATAGTAATAATAAAAGGATTGGAATATGCAAGTGATGCACAATGCAACTGCTCACCACCCGCCGACCGACACCCAGTTAGTCCCTGAGTGGCGATCCCACTACCCCCACTCCCCCCAGTTCCTATACTAGATGTGATGTCACATGGTATGGAATACCCCGTTGGCCAGTTTGGGTCAGCTGCCCTGGCTGTGTCCTGTGCCAACTTCTTGTGGCCCTCCAGCTTTCTTGCTGGCTGGGCACGAGAAGCTGAAAAATCCTTGAGTTTAGTCTAAACACTACTTAGCAACAACTGAAAACATCAGTGTTATCAACATTCTTCTCATACCAAATTCAAAAACATAGCACTGTACCAGCTATTTGGAAGACAATTAACTCTGTCGCAGCTGAAACCAGGACAAGTTCATAGACTCCAGGTCAAATACATCTTTGTTTAGCATTGGGCTGAGCACTTACTGAGTCCTGAGTTCTGATAAAGTGATAAAATGTATGTTGGGGACCTTCTGTAACTGCCTGAATGAGTCTTCATTGTTATGGAGATTGGAGAGTTAAGCTTTAAGTGAGGCCGTCTCTGCCTGGAGCTCAGCTGTATCACTGCTGTTCTCATGAGATCTTCCCAGGGAGAGACAATGCCGAGGGCTTCAGCGAGTTCCTCTGTTCCTCTGAGACATCATTGTACCTCCATGACACTGGGAGGCCTTGAAGCAGCTGCTGATGCTGGGTTTTGAATAAAGCCTCAGAGCAGCATTCCAGCCATTGGCGGTGAATAACTGCAACTTGCAAAACTTACGGGCATTGCCTGCAGGGATCTGGCCAAAGCTGAGCTTTCCTAACCAAACTCCTCGTGTTATTTCAAATGCACGTGGAGTTTTGCCGTTTGTCTTTAATGATTGCTAATCAGTGTGGCTCTACACAGTTGAGCAGCTTCCACTTGTTGGCTTGGATGTGGTAGTACTTGGGTGTGGGAGGAGGCTGGGGTTTGAACGGTTGGATGAGTATTGGCTGTTCCTGCAGCAGGTTGGGATGCTTTGGAGTAAGAGACAAGAGGAACACTGATCCTCCTTTCTGTAAGAGGACTTGTTTGCTTGCACGGACTTAGTGTTTGTTTGCTAAGCTACAAATGTTTTTTGTTGTTTTGTTTTTCTTAACAGGGCCTACTTGGATATCACATTCCAGGTAAACTGTTTCTAAACTCTTACCTGCCATCATCTGTTTCAGTTTGTGGGGTTGGGTTTGGGGTTTTTTTCCATTTGTTTGTTTTCCCTCAACAGCTTTATTTTCTTAGCGTTAAGAAGGTCCTGTGTTCTCTCCCTTCAAGGCACATTCAGCCCCAGGACAAAAGCACGAAGAACACATGTCCTGCCTATTCCCCAAGTAAAGCTGCTACTGTGAAAACAAAGTCTATGTTACCTGCAAAAGATGACCTGGAGCCTGAACTGGCACCAACAGCCTACAACAGACCTCTGGTCTGCCAGGAAGAAGAGTGCTTAAATATTGATGCTCAAGAAGATGAGCAGCCAACAAAGGAGCCTGAGCCTGCAAGCAAAAAGGAGCAGTTGTCAGTAAAAAAGCTGCGAGTTGTACTGTTTGCTTTGTGCTGCAACACTGAACAGGCTGCAGAGCACTTCCGAAATCCTCAGAGGCGGATCAAGCGCTGGCTACGAAGGTTTCAAGCTTTCCAAGAAGAGAACTTGGCGTCACTGTCAGAGGGCAAGTACCTCAGCTTAGAGGCTGAAGAGAAACTTGCGGAATGGGTCCTCACACAGAGAGAGCAGCAGCTGCCTGTGAACGAGGAGACTCTCTTCCAGAAAGCCACCAAGATTGGCCGATCCCTCGAAGGTGGCTTCAAGATCTCCTATGAGTGGGCGGTGAGGTTCATGCTACGGCACAACCTCAGCACACATACTCGAAGGGCAGTGGCTCACCCTCTCCCCAAAGATGTAGAGGACAACGCCAGTTGCTTCATTGAGTTCGTGCAGCGGCAAATCCACACTCAAGACCTGCCTCTCTCCATGATTGCAGCCATCGACGAAATCTCTCTCTTCCTTGATGTGGAGGTGCTGAGCAGCGATGACCGGAAGGAGAATGCTTTGCAGACGGTGGGAACTGGGGAGCCCTGGTGTGATGTTGTCCTCACAATCCTTGCCGATGGAAGTGTTCTCCCAACACTGGTCTTCTACAGGGGTCACGTACAGCAGCCTGCCAATGTGCCAGAATCTATCATATTGGAAGCGAAGGAGAACGGATACAGCGATGATGAAGTCATGGAGTTGTGGTCATCCAGAGTGTGGCAGAAGCACACGGAGTGCCAGAACAGCAAGGGCATGCTCGTGCTGGATTGTCACCGAACACACCTATCGGAAGAAGTACTTTCCTTGCTGAGCGCGTCCAGCACTCTGCCGGCTGTTGTCCCTGCTGGCTGCAGCTCCAAAATCCAACCTCTAGATGTTTGTATAAAAAGGACTGTGAAAAATTTCTTGCATAAAAAGTGGAAAGAGCAAGCCAAGGAAATGGCGGACTCCACGTGCGACTCGGACATTCTTCTCCAGCTGGTGTTATGCTGGCTGGCAGAGGTCCTGGAGGTCATTAGTGACTCTCCTGAACTTGTGCAGCAGTCCTTCCTGGTGGCCAGCGTGCTGCCTGGTCCAGACGGCACGGCCAACTCGCCCACACGCAACGCTGACATGCAGGAGGAGCTGATTGCCTCCCTGGAGGAGCAGCTGAAGCTGAATGAGGAGCAGCAGGAGGAGGCAGTGGCTGAGGTCCAGGATCGGACCCAGGCCGAGGAGTCTGCAGACCCAGAGATCCTCCATCAGCTCTTCGAAGGGGAGAGTGAGACTGAATCATTTTATGGCTTTGAAGATGCCGATTTGGATCTGATGGAAATCTGAGCACTGATCTGCGAATCGTGATCCAGAAAGGGTTATTTTTTAAATAAATGTTGGATGAGACCATTACACTTCCCTGTGGATTTGTGGGTTTAGGAAATTCGTAGGCGATCACTCAGATAAATAGCCATTTATGCTGTTCATTTATAAGTTTTGTGCTTTTTTAAAAGAAAAATCACTGTGTTGGTATTTTCTGAAAATATATTGTGGGTGAATATTTTTGCGTTTTCTTTACCTCACTGTATCATAGTTTTCTGTTTTTATTGTGCAGAAATGTTTTGAATTATACATTGTCAATGTGACCATTTCTAAAGAAAGGAAAAAAATATGTAGCTAATGAACCAGTATATAAATCTTTTTGGTTGTCTTAACACAGTTTTTTTGGTTTTGTTTTGTTGTTTGTTTTTTTTTTAAACACTTGACCCAGAGATTTAGGTTTCTGTGGAAAATTTAGATGAGTTATTGCTCTAATGTGTGAACCTTCTATAATTGGCCATTAAGATTTGGGTTTGGTTTGGGGTTTTTTTGTTTTGTTTTGTTTTGTTTTGTTTTCTAAAGAAGAGTAATTGTTTTGCTTGTGAATTTGGACGTGGGGTAAATACACAAGCGAAAGCATTTTGCCTGTTCAGTGCCAGCAACGCTTCTTGGGAGCCACGACACTTTGAACTGGGGTTGAACGGAGATCCGCAGTCAGGGAGTCAGGGGCAGTGCTGACCCAAACCTCTCGCTTTCCCATTGACTTTCTGACGTGGTGCGGTGGTTCCTCTCCTCCATCCAGGAAACCACCTGGCACCCACCTTGCTCCAAAGAATTACTGACAGAGGGTACACGGTGGAAGAGGAAAGTCCAGTCTGTCCTGATCTTCCTGTACAGTAGGTGGGAGTTAAAACTGTACGGACCATTAAAACGTTGACCTTTTAACTACTAGTAGTTGATAAACCTGCTTTAACCAGTGGCATCAGACACTACGTTCCTTAGAATTAGAAATCTGACTTAATGAAACAAACTGTGACGTGCACAAAAAGAAGACGTTTGTTTTTATTTTTCACTGCCAGCTTAAATTTTTCTACAATTTGCATGTTTGAGGGTTTTTTAATTGTATGTATTATGGTATAAACAGAAAGCATTTTGACATACAGAATTCAGAAGCACCTGCACCTTTCTGTTTCCATAGAGGTTTTGTGAACCTTCCCTATTACCTAAGGAAAGCAGGAGGCAGCATGTGCAGACCTGTAAATGGTTCATCTTTAAAATGTACATAAGTGGAACATTTAATAAAACCAGGGAAATGGATTTATAAACATGTGTTTTTATTATGAAGAACTATTTAACTCTTGTGATATCGTAATGCTTAATATAAAGTGCGTCATGAATTCCTCTGCACCATGCGAGAGTGAGCCTGCTGTGTGCCATGTCTCAGCTGTGCCTGGGTTGCAGGCTGAGTTCCCTCTCTGTGTGTGAGGGGACACAGAGTCGTTTAGCATGTCCTGAAGAAACCCAGAGATGGGATAGTAATTAAATGTGTTTACATGTCATTAACACTTGAGGCAGACTTCTGTCCAATTTACATTTCTGCCCTTTAACTATACAGTAGGTTCAATGGAACAACCTACTCTCCCCAGTGAGATTTTCTTTTTTTTTTTTTTTTTAAATAAAAGTCTGAAAAATCATTAATAAAATACTCTCCTGAATAAATATTTTTACTGTTGTTTATCTCGGGTAGTAGTAAATACCACTCAATATTATTTATGAATTTATTTCATATAAGGCTAAGAAATACTCAGTTGAGCCCTATCTGAAGTACATGTAACACCATTTTGTTACTATCCGCCTGTAGCCTGTGGGGTTGGATGGAGGTGCAGCTCCTCTAGCTGTTTGCAGGGACCTGCAGGGCCATTGTCTTTGATTTTTGGAGCCCCATGTATCCCAGGATATCCTGCTGTCGGTCAGCAAAGCCGTAACTCCAGGTTTTCTTTTGTTAGGGCAAATCTTAAAGTAACTTGCATATTTAACTTAAGATTTAGCAAACAGGTACTGGCCAAGACTAGTGCTAATCCTGGTGTCCCACAGGTAAAACATTCCAGCTACTGCTCTTCAGCTGTCTTGTATAGCAACACAAACCTGCAACTTGCAAACCTTTACTAGAGTGGAGACTTGGTGAAAGCGATCCTTGTCATGGTCACCTCCAGCAGAGAGGAGACCATGGATGCTAATGAGCGGTAGTTAGGGAGCACCTTGACCCTGCTCACACACACCCACTCTTGATCCCCACCTGATAAAGGGACTGCCAGGTCAGATACGGGAGGAGGACAGTACCTACCAGCACCCCAGCCAAGAAAACAACAAAAGCCATTTTTCTTCTTGCTGCCCTTCTCCAGCAAAAATAAGGACTTGCAGCTGTTGGTGACCTTCACTGTCTGAAACCAGGAGATTTCCTGAAGTCAGTGCTTCTGGAGCATCCCACAAACTCAAGCCCAAATGTAGCACAAACACACAGGCTTGTCTTAACAGGTTTATTTCATTTCCAAAACAAGTCAGATCAGAGCTTCAAAAGGAGTAACCAATTTACAGCATATATAAAGGGTGATAATGTGGACACCACAGCCTGTAGCAGCTCTTCAGAGATCATTCAAAGCCACTGCAAGAAGATATTTTGATAAAGGTCAGGATACTACACAACCTGGATGCAGTCAGCATCTCACTAAGAAAATCAACACTTTCGCTTTTATCAGGTGCTGCCTGTCAGCGACACTTGTTCTGAAGAGGTGCAAAGGCAGCAAAGCAGACGGTATATCCACAAAAAGCCTTCCCATTCCAGAAGGAACTCGCACTAATGCCTTCAGGCCCTGGCCATAAAGGGGAGAGCAGCCAGGCAGAGCGCAGAGCCCAACACTGCCTCCTGGAATGCGAAGACTGCGGTTGCAGGGGAGGATCAAGGAGACTCCTACTGAAGTACGCGGCAGGGATGTTATCCCACAACGCCTGCGCATCCCACGGCCTTTACTAACCACTTTATTTTGCGCCTTCAGGATTTGCCAGACTGCCAACTCACGGACCAAGAGCTCAAAGTGAGGCATTACCTGACAAGGTGTGCTATGTCCCAGTTGGCTTCCAGGGTCAGGGGTCCCTCCACCTCCACACCTTTCTCCGTTGCAATAGCTACTTCATACTGAGGAGAGAAAACATTGAAAGTTCTCAGTAAAGCCTGAATTCCATACCTGAATTGAAGATGGGCCCTGTGAAAGCTCCGATCAGTAAAAGTCAGTAATAACAGCTGTCCTTTAAACACATTTGTTTTAACGTGGCTTTGCATTCAGTAACATTTTACTTTTTCCTTGGCAGGCAAGTCGAGGTAGTTGACAGTAGTAAACAGAAACACTTCAAAGCAAAAAGATTGCAGCCTCTGGATACTACAACTGTGGGGATGGGAGAAATATCATGAGATCTAAGATAACACCAGAGATGAGCATCACTCAGACTCAAACAGCTCTTCTGAGGCTGCAGGACACAAGGGGAGACTGGCTATGGAGGACAGCTTTGCTAACAGGACCTCGTAATGTACCCCACCCCTGCCAACTCAGTGAGTTACTGCAAGGATTCCCAAGATTAGGGACAGAAGACAAGCTGGGGTGAAGACTGGAACATCACCCTGAGGCACAGAGCAGGCACACCAGCTCTCCAGTCATGGCACGTCAGAGCGGGGCACTCACCCTGTTGAACGATCGAGCATCTCTGTAATACAAAATTTTCATGCAACGCTCAATCAAGTCACGGGCCTCTTCCTTTGTCAGGCTGGATTTCTTCTCCAAGACTTCTCTCATTAATGGCTGGGGAAAAAAAAAATAAAATCCAATAGCTCGACAGCTCAGTTCACCCAGTGCTGAGTTCACTTTAGCAGCTGAGCAAGAGCATACTCTACCTGAGCTAGGTACGCTCCGTAACCCGTGGCAAGCGTAGGGGCTTCGTAGGCAACACCGAGCATGTCCACATAACCTAGGAAGCTGAAGGGACAGATCTGTGAGCATGTCAGCTGCACAGGCAGGGCTGTGTCAAGGAGGGACTCAGCTTTTGAGCGGCTGCACCCAGCCAGAGACCTCTCCAAATCCCGTGCTATGAGAAGCAGCCCCGGGGAAGGACGTGCAGTAACCATCACGCACTCCACGTCGCTCATCTTTGCTCACCTCTCGCCATTGTAGTAGCCTCCAATGACAACAGTGTTCCAAAGCGGATTTATCTTGGACCTCCGGTTGTACATGACTCTTGTCAGCCAGGAATGAATGGCTTTTGGGCTGTAACTATGACCATCTCCCAACAGCTCCTCGTCGATTCTAATTTAGGTAGAAATTTCCCCCAGTTAAGAAAAGCTGGAAACCACCCAGCTAAAGAGCAGCAGCCCACCTCTAGCTGCACCCCCAGCAGGACAGAGTACACCCCCTGCAAAATCCCCACAGGCTGTTTTCAAACAAAACCTTACAAGAGGTCAATCAGCCAAACGGCACAAAGAATAATTGACACCGGTTCTCCATGGTGCTCAGCAAAAAATTTGGAGAAGATACCTGTACTGAAGTGATTGTGAAAGGACAAGGGGGATTCCAGCTCAGTTTTATCCCTGCTCAGGGAATGCATTTAATTACATTTCAGTCCTTTGAGGACTGGGAAGAGAGAGCAGCACAGCACGAACCACAGCACGGTCAGGGCTTGCCCAGCAGCCTGGTACAGAACTTACACCATCTGGTCAATGATCTGCTTGAGGTACTGGAAGTCAGCATAGTCACCGGACGCCCCCAGCATGGTGGTGTCGTTCACCTTCAGGAGCCTGGAGATGCTGCGGAAGCGGGCGAGGGAGCCATAGGAGCCCATCATGTCTGCAGCGATGATCACCCCCCCGTCGAACTTCACTCCCAGCACCGAGGTGCCCGTCACCATCGGGCTCCTGAAGACCCAAATGTCAGCGCTGACCCGGCACCAGGGAGGCCCCGGACTCGCCCGGCTCCTTACTCCTCAACCCATCCCCCTGTTTCCCCTCCCAGCCCCATTTCTTCCCTCCCAGCCCTCTCCCAGCTCCCCCAACCCC